>NC_054374.1:55087352-55387352 GCF_017654675.1 Xenopus laevis | reverse complement strand
GATTCGAAGTCGAAGGTCGAAGTAGCCAATTCGATGGTCGAAGTAGCCAAAAAAATACTTCAAAATTCGAAGTATTTTTTATTCTATTCTTTCACTTAGTGAATTAGCCCCTTAATGTTGTGAAAGTGTGAAACCCCCCTGATCCCCAAAAATGTATGTGAGTGTGTGTAAGTGTAAATATTAGTGTGTAATAGTGTAAAATGTGTGTGTTTGTGTATTTCTGTGTGTTTGTGTATTTGTGTGTGTGTGTTACACTAACCTGGTTGAAGGTTGGCTGAAGTCCATTGAAGAAGAGGCAGGAGGGTCCCACAATGATTTGGAGTCCATCTGATCCGGTGAGTAGGGCCTGTGGGCAGGTACAGGAAGACGTAGCAGCAGCAGGCATGCGTGCCTGCTGCTGCCTATGAGGCCCCATGGCTATCTTGCCCAAGGGCCCGCTAATTTCCCCCTCCTGCTTGTTGCCTAGGGGCTGGGGAATGAGTGGGCTTTACAAGCTGCTCATTTGCTTCTCCATATAGAAATGCTGCAGAACGCAGAATCTACATTCTGTGGCATTTCAAGTACCTTTGCCACAGAACGTAGATTCTACGTTCTGTTGCATTTAAAGACTAAAAGTGATACCGACAATAAAAAAACAGTTTTTAAAATATGAATGTACATTATAAGTTACCTATAGGTCATGCTGATTGTTTTTGCTGAGAGGTTTGTCTTTGTAAGCGATTGTTAGTTGAAGTTCCTAAACCTGACTGTTTTGTTAACCTGACTGTTCCAGCTCAACCTGCCAGTTTCACAACACGGAGTCTCTTCCGTGACCCATGATGCCTTATGGGAGAATCAAAACTCTCATCTTTGGTATCTAGGCAGTGCTGTGTATATGGCATGAGACAAGTAAATACCATCACTTTGCATCACTTTGCATATAATTGCTAGCTAAGGGCTTTTTGGCTCCTTTCAGCCCTTCTCACCATTACCAGATTTACAGGGGAATGTAATAAAAGTCGCAAAGAGCAAAACAATTCGCACCAATAAGACTAAAAATCCACATCTCGCAATGTAATATTAATATTAACTGTTATTGCATTGCGAATTTTAATTGCGCATTGCGAATTTTAATTGCGCACTCATAAGAAGTGCTTGAAGGTGTCGTAATCTTTTGGAGCAAACATAACGACTTTTTCAGTAAGAAGTTTTATTACATTGTCTGCGCATTGGTGCAAACTATAAAATTCGCAAATGGTCTTTCACTGTTGGAAGTGGTCACTAAACAGTTTCCAGGCTCGCAAAAGCTATATTAAATTCGCACAAAGCAAAATTTGTTCGCGCAAAGGCATAACTTTTCGCATTGCGAATAGTTTTTCCGTTAGCGATTTTTATTACATTCCCCCGTTGGTTCCTTATTTTGCTACTCTCCAAGTCCTACCTCTCAAAAGCCATTAGAAGTTCTAATATCTTGCACTGATGAGATCTAACAAGATTGAAATTCCAACAATAAATGTTCCTAACCATATAACCACATATTGTACCTTAAAAATACCCATTCCCACAATATTATCTGGTAATAAGGAAATTAAGATTTGTGCTTCAAAAATAAGACTTTTACCCAATTGCATTCCAACAGGTACAACAACAGCAGTTTTGCCTCCTAACCCTTTAGTCATTGCTACTGCATTTTGTGGTTCTGGCTGAGCTGTTGTGTCACTGCCAATATAAAGTGACTGGTATGTAAGTCTATTGGCTGCGGCAACGGTCACCCCTTCCCTTCTGTGTATTTCATGTCATCTAACAGATTCTTACACTCTGCATATGGTGATGTGGATGGAAGAGTTAATGGGGCTGGGCTCAACCCTCATCTAGGTCAATTACAGGAAGAGCTGATGGAGGGCCACCTTTTTAGGTTTGGCTGGCCTCAACTTCCCCTTTGCTGTTAGTTCCCTCTACATAGAGAGCAGAAATGTAGTCTCCTTTCCATCAATAGTTTCTATTTGCACACCACTGGTTAGCAAATCTAATTGTCTGTGAGCAATTTCAATGCTTGTATGCCCCTCCTGGCCCCCCTTAGCTATACTACATTGCTCTTTCCTTTCATTTCTGTCAACAATCATTTCTCCCATTTGACACAAGAGCACAGCCGCATCATAAATCATATTTCCTTCTTTTGCTTCTAAAGCACTCAACATAGTCAACAACTACATATCTCACCCCTCTGTCAGGTAAAGGATCAGGAGTGATACATCCCATTGCTCTCAGTCTCTGCACCCCCTCTGTTGTTCCCAGGGGGGGTCTAGTCTATTAATTCATAGGGACTGTCTTTAGTTTGTGCAATAGAATTCCTAATTAAGTGCAATAAGGAAAACTTTCCAGTTGTGTTACGTCCACGTTTCATGTAAGCTACACTTCCTAAACCCACTGCTTCTCTGTCCATCAGCATAATACCGTCACCTCCTAAATCCAAGACATGCAGTAATTCCTCTCCAAACTTTTGTGTAAACTTTTGTCAAAGTTTCAGTTAATTCACTAGCTGACCATGACGAGTTTCCTCAATTAACTGTTGCTCAGCTGACACATCATCCAGAATATGTGTGTTCTGCTTGCTGTCCACTTCTCTCCCTTACCTCTCTCTTTTGTCTATGCGTTAATAGGTCTGACCTCAACTTTGTTTTCACAAATTTCATCATCCATCCGCTCTTCAGACCCTGACCATTCATCCACCCCCTCCCAATCCTGAGAGGTTATCAAAGCCTGCAATTCTACATGATTTATAACAAACTTCTGCTTCTGTCTCCTCCTTTTTTTATTAACAGTCTTTATAATATACTGTTCAAACTGTGCAGCTAATTGTTATTTTTCTTGCTCTGCATTCTGACTGCATAACCTTAATTGCAAATGCTCTTTGACAATTTGCAGTCAAGATTCGCTACTATATATTTGGGTTAGCCACCTCAATGGCGGGGGAGTACTTAGCACATTTCCGGGCTACTGATACCCACTGTCCTGTGACAGAGACCCAACTGGGCAATATCCCCGTTTTCTCACTAGTGCTTTTCCCCACCCCTTTCAGCCTTTTCATCCACAAATTTTTTTTAAGAATGTCTCTTATTCAAACAGTAATTACAAATACACAATACACAAATAATACCTACTATCCCCAAGCCTAATACAAAAAATAAAATTTTTGGATAGACAAGGAAACTGGAAAAGGAGTTTCCTAAATTCCTAATTTGCTGATTCCTGGATTCCTGACCCTCTGCTAGACCCTGATTCTTGCTGCATGCCTTATTGAACCCTTGCCTGAACTTGACTATGCTTACAACTGACCGAACTTGGACTTTAACCCCTAAGCTTCCTCCTTGGTCTGGACTTCCCTGACACGTTCTCATCTTCTTTTGTCTCTCTTGCCCACTTTATGAATTATCTTACTTTCTTACTTTTGCTTTCTTCTCTTAAATGCTCTTCTCATTGATGCCGCCCTCTCGCATATAGTGCAATTATTTTCTGTATTCTTGGGTATTGTAGGTAACAGCAATGCCTTCATTGGCAGGAGCATGCTTTCATGTGCTGCAGGACATTTAGGTTTAAAACTTTCTGTCCAACTTAATTAGTTGCATCTGTGATGCTTAATTTACTTATGTTAGGAAGACCTGCTACAATATAAAAACTGTATGCTTCCTCTTCAACTGAAGCACAAACCAACAATCTCTTGCCTACATTTGCTGCACTACAATGTATTTGCTGCAGCAGGCACTAAACAAACAAGACCAAGTATGTTGGGCCTTATTTCTAGTCTAGGGGTGGCTCACCTTTAAGTGAACTTTTGATATTTTGTAGAGAGTTTTCATGGTTTATTATTTGTGGATTTTGAGTTATTTCACTTTTTATTCAGCTGCTCTCCAGCTTGCAATTTCAACCATCTGGTTGATAGGATCCACATTACCCTAGCAGCCATGCATTGATTTGAATAAGAGACTGGAATATGAATAGAAGAGGGACTGAATAAAAATAGGAGTAATAAAAAGTAGCAATACATTTGTAGCTTTATGGAGCATTTGTTTTTTTAGATGTGTTCAGTGACCCTCATTTAAAAGTTGGAAAGAGTTATAAGAAGAAGGCAAATAATTCAAAAAATAAAAAATACAATAATGAAGACCAATTGAAAAAACTTTTAAAATTGGCCATTTCATAACATACTAAAAGTTAAAGTGAATGTGAAACACCCATTCAATTTGACCAAAGATTAAAATAAATATATATTATTACAACTGGGCCATAAGAATGTGAATCTCCATATCAATAACATTCAATACATCTTTACATATTATTTCATTGTGACTACATCATCCTTTTATGATTTCCTCCCTTACAGCAAGGTCTTGACAAAAGTATAATGGGATCCCTAGGAAGCACAGCCCTCAGAAATACTATTTCTCGAGTCTTTTAATTGATAACCAACAAAGGATTTTAGGTGAGAATTATTTTAAACATTTTTCAGCAACATCAAGTTCCTTGTCCATTGCATCAACTGAGCCATGGTGGAATCAAGAGAGCAGTTCCAGCAGCAACAAATTATTCACTATAGCGCTTGGCCTGCCATGTGTTGCCAATTGTTGTTTGAAATTTTTTTTATTTTAGTTTATCATGCTGTTTATTTTGCCCTAATAAAGTTATAGAACTATCTTAACAAATAATAATGAAACAGCCTAAGTGCTTGGGTCTATAGGTTTTTTCAGCATGTCAACTCTTTCTTATATCGTAGAGCACCTAAATGTAGCATCTAACCCTTCATTGGTTTGTCCCTTGGTAATGAGTTTCCCTGCCCATGGGTTATGGAAATAACTAATAGTACAAGTTGATTCAGGGACTAGTCCCATTGCCATTTTGGAGTCAGGAAAGAGTTTTTTCCCCCTCTGAGGCAAATTGGAGACTTCAGATGGGTTATATTTTTTTTGCCTTCCTCTGGATCAACTAGCAGTTAGACAGGTTAAAATAGTTGAAAGGTTGAACTTGATGGACGTGTGTCTTTTTTTCAACCTAACTTACTATGTTACTATTTTACCCTTTATCTGGTTAGTTTTTGTTCCCTTACTTAATGTTTAATATTCCTTTTGCATATAAAATGGACAGTGCCAGATGTGCTGATCCAAGTAAATCATATATTGTGGGCATTTGGCCAATTTTAAGTCAGATATTGGTTGAGCAGACCATTTAGAAGGAACCTCCTTATACTGCCCAATAAGATATAAGGACTAGCAAAATTTGCAGAAAGAATACAATTCTGCATTTATAATTGGACTATAAAAGGTAGCTGTCAAAGAGTGCAATGTTGGTAGTTTTCATTCACAATTGGCACAATCTGTCATTTTTCTGCACTTTCCACCCTGCCTTCTAGAAAACATGAATTGCACGGCACCGCATATGAAAATAACACTTCTGAATGTAGACGATGATGTATTCATGAGGGCAGTGTCGGGTCTCAGTGCTCTGTTATGGAGTGCAATTAATTTATGCTGGAAGGCACAGTTCTAAGTGTGAAAAATAGCAGATTGCGCCTATTATTTTCAGGGCTATGCCAGTCCTGCAAGCTACAGCTCCAGAGTTTCTGCAGCTGCTCAAGTATTAATTTTATTTATTTTTTATTTCAAACAGAATATGAAAAACATTGCAGGCTTACTTTTGCCATGTTAGTAATGTAAATCTTTCCAACCCACTCTGCAGACTCACATTGGCATCAGAAAGTTTGTCAGATAACCTGTATGGATATTATGGTACTGATATTCCTTAAATAAAAATTGCCACTGAGATGGATGCCACTACTCTGCTGTGTTTCAATGAAAACCATCTAATAATGTAATCATGTTTCAAACTCAGTCATGCTGTAATCCTCAGAGAAGAGCTATAGGTTGTACCAGGAGAACATTGCAAGGTTTTAGGAACATATATCAGTAAATAATTGTCTTGCCATATAAATTGATATCTGAGTGAGGCAGTAATTCCTCAGCTCCTAAACAACTTGCAAAAAAAGTACACTGATAAGCTATTTAATACCTCTTAAGTATAAAAAAAAATGAAAAAGGCAATTTGTAAAATAGATGTATTGAAATTATTGAAATTGCTATTCTACAACTGTTTACAGTATATCATTATGGTTATAATTTGTTATAATTAAAATAAGATATAAGCATATTATATATTTAGATATTTTATTTCTTTCTCCTACAGAATTCAAACTTGTACGAGAAACTCATCCACACTCTTCAATAATCTGATTCTTAGCAGATGAGGAGTACAATTGAGATACAGGTATTGGAACAATTATCCAGACCTGGGTGTTTTCCGGATGTAGGATCTTTTAGTAATTTGGATCCCCTAAACTAATTTCAACATTAAATTAACCCAATAGGATGGTTTAGAATGGTTTAGCTGCCAATGCGAATTAATGCAGCTTAGTTATGATTAAGTAAAAGGTTTTTTTTTTTTATTACTACAAAGTTTCTCTACAGAGAAAAAGAAAATCATTTATAAAAATTAGAATTATTTTCTTAAAATGTTGGCTTCAAATGTAATCTTAGATAGACGGACTGCCCCTAATTTAGAGATTCCTGGATAATGCATTTCTGGATAAGGGGTCGTATACTGTAATATATTACAATGTGTATAAGGTGTTTTTTTTTTTTACAAAAATGTATATCTGACTGAACGTTCACAGGAATATATTTCTAAGTGGTTTAGGTGGGTTTCATTTAAAGAAACTGACTTTTATAAGAATACTGCCCTGTAGTATAACTCCAATACCTCCATCCAAGGGTCTCTCTGCTTTTCTCCCCCCCCCACCTTCTTCTACCCAGGGGCTCATTTTGTTCTGATTGTATCTTTGGACAATTTATATTTTGTTTATGAATATGTACAGATAAAATGTTGCTCACTGTATCCCCTTTCTTTTTTCTGTACCCCTTATACTATTTTTGGAAATAATAAACAGCTATTTGAAAAAAAAAAAATGTATATCTGTTGCATGTTTCACTGCAAGCTATTGTCTTAAAATAAATGCACAGTTGGCATAGTGTCTTATAGCTAAATAAAGCATACATGCAATGAAATCTTGATTTCATATTTATATTTAATACAGACCAAAAATAGTTGCTTTCACGTGGAGAGGGCTCAATGGCATATGTTTTGGTTCCAATAAAAATAAATGAACCCAAAGAACACCTTTTAATTTTAAAGTGAAATAGTTATGATTTTGTTTTCTGTAGTGTAACAGTGCTTTGCAGACATACCCCATCCCACACTAGCAGTACACCCCATAAGGGGAGATTATCCAACAGGCTTATTCATAGGCTGCACAGGGATGGGAGGTTAATGAATGTAAACCTTAGACATTACATAGATATAGCTAGTTTCTAGAAATAATAGTAATAGGCATTGCAACTATATTGTAAATACAGCATCCATCCTAAATAATTTAGCACAGAGATAGATAGATAGATAGATAGATAGATATATATATATATATATATATATATATATATATATATATATATATATATATATATATATATATATATATATATATATATATACACACACACACACAATTATTTTTCACATATTTTGGAGTCTTTATTTGTAATAGCAGATTATGAATGCATTGCTTACTTAAAGCTATAATTCACAATAATACACAAGAGTCATACAGTAAATATCCCTCAAATATATCCTTTTAAATGGTACTTAAAGATGTCAACAGCTTTTAGTGGTGGTCAGGGCTTTTATGGTTACCATAAAGTGTTACCACACTTAAAATATACAGTACACCAGGGTTGGACTGGGCCGACGGGACACCGGGAAAAATCCCGCTGGTCCCCCAGCTCTTGTGGACCTCACCGGCCCAGATCCACAGCCACATCTGCAAAGAAAGCTTCTTAATGATAATAAAAACATTGTGCGCGTTCGAGGCTTGCCGATACATGTGCACAAGGAGTGCGCAGAGACGGCCGGAGGGGGGCTCTTGGACAGCAGCTCCAGTGGGCCCCGGGCCCTCCAGGGTCCTGCATTACACACAATATAAATGTCACAAAATAAGGCCGATTAGTAATTCATATATCACCATGTAAGCTCAGAAACAACTGCAACTAACATCAGAATCTAATAATCAGCCCTGTAGCATCAGCCTACGTTACAGGCCATCCTCATTTTCTGCTTGATAATTTGCAATGACCCCCAAGCTTCTCAACAGCTGCTCAGAGCTCACAGAGCAGAAACTTTCCAAGATGGTGAACCCCTGTGACAAGTTTGAAGTCCTGGATCATTGCTGCTATATTGAGAAGCTGGAATTTCAGTTCAGTAAAAATGAATATGGCTAAATATGCCAAATTTTATATACTAAACTAAACAAATTTTATATACTAAAAATTAATATGGCTAAATATGCCAGATTTGATATACTAAACGAATATAGTTTAGTATATAAATTCTGGCATATTTAGCCATATTAATTTTTAGGGGTTAGTTGTCTTTTAAATGTCTTTGAAATCAACCTAATACAAGACTCCTTGGGTTTCTACTAATCCAGCCTTAATTTCAGAGAGGGCTGGATTTACATAGCCGGTGCCCCTAGGCCTGCTGCTACAGGAAGTTTAATAAACTGTCGTATCTCCTGCGCATCCCCAGTGTTTCTAAACCAGCATGGGTGTGGTTGGGGCCCCCTAAAATCCTGCCACCCTAGGCCCGGGCCTTGGTGGCCTTTCCACAAATCCGTGCCTGATTTCAGACCAGTACATACTTTGCCCCCACTAGTCCCCAGGTATCTAAAGTAAGGGAAGTGGTTTGCCAGGAAATTCATTTTGTTTTAGAGTAGGTTGCTATTTATGTGTGCTGTACAATTGCTTTATGACATTGGAGCTTGTTTAGTATTTGGACACTGGATAAAAAGCACAAAAAACTGCCTCAAAATGTCAGGTTGTTACTATTTGCACCCAACAATATCCCCAAAAAAATTATTTTTAAGAGCATTGACACACTTTATTGCACTGTTTTAGGAACAGAACAAACTGGTATGTTGTAGAATACTTTTGCAAACAAGGTGAAGATCAGATTAGATAGCTAAACATGATGTGGATATCACCCTGACTTTCATAAACTGAGAATCATAAAACTTGAAATTATACTAGACCACACAAGGATAAATAACTTTTTTCAAAATGTCAATAAATCCTCATTTTGCAAATTAGTTTAAGGAATAAATATATTACTTTATTATGATAACTATATTTAATTTAATACATGGGAGTATAATAATGATCTAAAATATATGTATACTGTTACTCTGTTTAAATGTATGTTTTCAACTCTAACAAGATTTGCAAGGAATATAAATATGTGAAAGAGTGGATCCCAGGTGTCAATAAGGTCTTATCTCTTCTCCCATCTCTGCTTATTTCCATCTTCCTCCAAGAATTCCTTTGCCTGCTCTAGGACCTTTGGAACTGAGGGAGAGAAACACTGTATGCTATTAAATGAACAATGAAACCAAAAAAATGGTAAAATACAAAGCTGCTTTCTACAAATGTAAAGCTTAAAGGAGTAGTTCACCTTTAAATTAACTTTTAATATGTTATATAATGGCCAATTCGAACCAAATTTTCAATTGGTCGTATTTACTTATTTTTTTATAGTTTTTGTCAATTATTTGCCTTCTTTTCATCTTTCAAATAGGGGTTATTGACCCCATGCAATACTACTGAAGACCTCACTACTGAAGACCTCTGTGCTGCAAGGTTGCTATGACAATTAGGACCCTAGAGACTGGGTGGCTAAAATGGCAAACTGGAGAGCTGCTGAATAAAAAGCTAAATAATTCTAAAATCATACATTTAAAAAAAAAAAAAAATTAAAGCCAATTGCAAAATATCACTCTCTACACTATATTAAAAGTTAACTAAAAGCTGAACAACCCCTTTAAATTTCAGATGTTTCCTCTGTATTATTAAATCCACCCATCGCCTGTGATGTTGGTTGTAAAGCAAACATTTTAATTATACAGTATAACCTTCTTGAAGTGTCAGATAAGATGAGTAAGCAAAAGCAGTCCTGCTCCTGTTTGTTAAATCATGTGGGATTATAATCCCACATAGAATGCACATATTGTATTGTTTAAAATGGAAAGTGATCAGCACTGACCCCTTTTCATTTTAATCACTACAATATATGCAAGTCGCGTGGGGATTATATTACCTCCTTCAGATAAAATTAGTTAGCAAAAGCAGTACTGGTCCAGTTTTTTGGGGGCAGCCCCCCCCCAAAAAAAAATATTCTGAGGGGCCTGGCACACACACCATTCCTTTTGAAGGACCTCTGCTTTCCCACACTACAGTGCAGCCTCTCATGTATGTATCAGCATCACTGACCAACGTTTGTGAAAACAGTAAAAGATTTTCAAAATTTTCCAAAGTAAAATATATTTTGCACTTAACTACTATTTTTCCTGTAAAGACTTAAGTGGACTAAAGTGCAAATTTTTAAGGACTGTCACTTGAATTGCTGGTGGAGATATTCAAGTTCAAGTTCACTTGCATTCCAGCTGACACAAGGTCACCCATTCTGATTAGAAGAAAAAAGGTTCTGCCTAAATATTCAGAAGGGTTTTTTTACAGTGAGTGCTGTGAAGATGTGGAATTCTCTCCCATAACCAGTTGTACTGTTATATCAATATTAGCTAGCTTTAAGAAGGGGTTGGATGGTTTTTTAGCAAGTGAGTGAATACAGGTTTATGGAAGATAGCTCATAGTACAAGTTCATCCAGGGACTAGTCTGATTGCCATTTTGGAGTCAGGAAGGAATTTTTTCCCCTTCTGAGGCAAATTGAAGAGGCTTCAGATGGGTTTTTTTGCCTTCCTCTGGATCAACTGGGTTGGATGGCTTTTTAGCGAGTGAGGGAATACAGGGTTATGAAAGATAGCTCATAGTACAAGTTGATCCAGGGACTAGTCTGATTGCCATTTTGGAGTCAGGAAGGAATTTTTTCCCCCTCTGAGGCAAATTGAAGAAGCTTCAGATGGGTTTTTTTTGCCTTCCTCTGGATCAACTGGCAGATAGGCAGGTTAAAAAAAAGTTAAAAGGTTGAACTTGGACTTTTTTTTTTTCAACCTAACTTACTATGTATATCTGAATAATGCTCAACATGTGTGTTCAAGGATACAGGCAGTCCTGTGTTGAGAGGAATGTGCATCTCTTTACAATCCATCATATGAGCACAAAGAGCTGCACATTTAGGCACTGACAAGCAGGCAAGATACAAAAAAATCAGGGTGCTTTGGGCCCATTTTTTTATGTGTTTCACTATGCTCCCACATTTAGAAATAACGAAGTCCATTATCAGGACTTAAATTTCATATTTGTACAAAAGCCATGCCAGCTTTGTAGTTAATAATCTTTTAGCATTTCCACAACAAACTTGCATGCACTTGCTAATATATATTTTGGTAGTAGGTAATATAGACATTTTCTATAACAGTGATGCTCAATGAGCAGTATGATATCTTCATGAAGTCCTTCTGTAATCATCTGCAGCCTACATGCTATCTTAACAAAGGAACATTTATGTATGTTGATATGTTTCTTTCACTAGATGGAACTAGGGCTCATTAACAAGCCATAAGTTGTGCTTGTGCAAGTTTTTTCAGAAAAAAATGCCATTCTTTAAACGTATTTGCGTTAAAGGCCACTCCTTTCACTTCTGTATAGTTGTGCTTAGTGCTTCTCGCTCTTTCCCACCTCCTGTTCCTAAATGAGCAAAATGTGCCTATTGACTTGGGACACCAAAGAGTCCTGTGTGAATTTCCACAATGAATTTCCATCTAAAAAATAAGCAGCAGATGTAATTTTCATGTTGACACCAACCAGTTGCATCCGGTCCTTGGTAAAGCTCATAGCCAACTGTGCTTTTAAATGAATTGGCCACAATATTACCAGGCATGTTGCCCCCTTAAAGAGATACTGACACCAGAAAATAAACTTTTGTAATATTCTTCATAACATTATCTTTGAATGCAGTTTATAATTTTGCCAATAAAGTATTTGCCTGATGCTTTTACATTTATTTTCTCACCACCTTTTTTCCCTATGAGGGGGCTGCCATATTTGTGCAGTAGTATTCTGTTACAATTAGAAACTCTAACTGACAAGTTTCTTAAGACTGTCCCTTTTCAACTTAAGTAAAACTGACTTACAAAAGCAGAACTATCAGCGAAAAATGATCAACATGACTTATAGGTAATTTATCATTGAGATTAATATTTTGAAAATAATTTTTTTTGTGTCAATATCACTTTAAGGCTATAATGAAAAAAATTCTGCTTTGGAGACTTGCACTCGAAATGCAACTTTGCACACTGCACGAAAATAAGCCTTATAGTATTGCTCTATAAACAACATGAACATGTGTGGTCCTTTTGAGTAACCAGCGCCACATGTGAGGCCCTAAAAATTTCCATTGTGTCCTATTCAATATATATTATGTATGCATAGTTACAAAACCTTATTTTAGTAGTATGAGAACACTGTTATTACACAATATGTATAGGAAAACTCACCTCTTACTGTATCAAAATAATAGGAAATACAAGAGAGAGAAAGAAAGAGAGAAAGAAAACATTTAAAAGTAAAAAAAAATGTACATTAAAAAAACAGATCTTACAGAAGAGAAAGAAATGGTAAGAGTAAGACGAGGAACAGTATATTATGGACAAAAATGTACAAAAATAGAATGATAACTGAAAATCTTACTAATATTTTTGTGTTTTAGTAGTATTACACTATGCATACTTACATATCCTTATTTAAGTAGTATTACAACACTGTTAAAGCACAATATATATGGTAAACTCACCTCTTACTGCATCAAAATAATGGGAAGTAAATTGGAGAGGATAAAAATGTTACAAAATTAAAAAGTCTTTACCTTTTCTTTTTTAAAAAAAAAGAAGCAAATAGTTCAGGGAAGAGAAAGAAATAGTATGATGGACTTATAAAACGAGGCATAGCATGATATGGGACTATATGAATATAGCTTTAGATAAATTAATGACAGTTTTACACTGTTACTTAGCATGTAATTATGCCAGAATCATACACCCAAATTTACACTGGCAACCAATATGTGACAATGCTAAGGATATAAACCCAGTTTTACTCTGGCGGCTAGTATGTTATAATGTTTCATTCTATACATAGAATCATAGACTGCATTTAACCAGCAAACAAAAGCATATTCAATGTGCCCCAAATAACTCTGTCAGCAGTAGTAGAATGTATACATGTTTTTGGAAAGTGAAAGTACTGTACATATCCAAAAGAATTTAAATATGCAACTAATTAAGGTAGTTTCTATACAGTGCGTTTTACAATATTTTTGTAAATGTATTTAAAAAAAGTATTTTTGAAGCAGTAGTTTACTGCATCTAATGGCAATATTTGAGTTCTCTAGAAGTTACATATTTTGGGCAATTTACAGTATGCATTACATAGCTACATAGTTAAATAGTTAAACAGGGTTGAAAAAGACCAACGTCCATCAAATTCAACACCTCCAAATGAAACCCAGCATCCATACATACACACACACAGCGACCCCTCCATACACTCACATTAATTATATATACTCATATCTATACTAACTGGTATAGGCTTTATCATTTATTGACAAATTTTCTTAAAATGGACTTTTTAAGAAATGGCCTTCCTATAATTCACAACTTTCTGGATAACAGGTTACTGGATAATTGATAAGAGATCCTATTCCCAAAATACCAAAATATTAATAAAACCTCAAACAGAACCCCCACAAATATCTATAGAGCTCATTTGTGTGGGTTAAGTTATTGTATACTATTGCCACCATGCAGAGTCAGGCAGTTCCACATATTCTTACAGCTTTTGATGATCCGAAACTCGATTCCTTAGAACGTTAATCTGAAAGAGACAGAATATCATTTAATTCACTAAATTTAAAGTGATACTGACACTAAAAAACTACTTTTTAAAATATGAATGTACATGTAGGGGCCCATTTATGGACTACTTCGACCTTCGATAGATTAAAATCCTTCTAATCGTTCGATCAAACGATTATTCCTTTGATCGTTCGATCGTAGGAATAGCGGTAAATCCTTCGACTTCGATATTCGAAGTTGAAGGATTTTACTTCGACGGTCGAATATCGAGGGTTAATTAACCCTCGATATTCTACCCTAGGTAAATGTGCCCCTAAACGTTACCTATAGGTCATGCTGATTGTTTTTTGCTGAGAGGTCTTTGTAAGCAATTGTTAGTTGAAGTTCCTAAACCTGACTGTTTTGCAAACCTGACTGTCCCATCTCAGCCTGCCAGTTAAAGTTTCTAATGCTTACTCCCTGTGACCCCGGTCACAGGGAGTAAAAGGTAATGTAACATTGGGCAAATACTTTATGGCAAAATTATAAGAAGCATGCAAAGTCAATTTTATGGTAAAAAAAAACGTTAAAAACTGATTCCTGGTGTCAGTATCTCTTTAAGGTAAAATAAATCTGGTAACACTAAAAGAACAAGTATAGCATGTACTTATTATTTTACCTGTAAGTAGGATCTATCAAGCAAATGAATTTGGTATGCATGGTTATATTTGGCCTAGGCAATGCATGTATCCAGACCAAAATGTCCTCATTAACAAGCTCAATCTATTTGATTCCCATATGCTTCTATAAAATGGGCATAATATCATATATGTGTGTGTGTATATATATATATATATATATATATATATATATATATATATATATTGTGAAAATAGCAAAGACAAAAGTTTAAAGGGACAGACAGTTTAAAGGGGAAGTCTTCAACAGATATTAAAATGGAGGAGATATTGAAGGTGATGCTGCAAACCCAGCAGCAAGCTAATGCAAATCACCAGGAAGCTTTAAGGGCCCAACAGGAAACCAATCAGCTGCTGATTACACAAATTAACACCCAAGCGGAATCCAGTAAAGTTACCTTAGCACAACAACATAGTGTTACCATGCATTTGCAGCAGGAGATCCAAGCACTGGCTGAGAAATTACAGGGTAGTGTGGCCCTGGGGCAAGTACCTTTAAATATCCGCAAAGCGGTACAAAAAAGTTTGCAAAAGATGACTCCAGCAGACTATGTCGAAGCATACCTGGCAGTGTTTGAAAGAGTGGCAATACGGGAAAAGTTATCCCCAGAGGACTGGGCTGAAGTGATAGCACCTTACTTAACAGGGGAACCCCAAAAGGTGTACTTTGATCTAAAAGAACAGGACTCTCATAGCTATAATAAGTTAAAAGAGGAAATCCTGGCCCACCTTGGAATCACTTCGGCTATTCACGCAAAAAAGTTCAATGACTGGGTTTACAGCAAAGGCAAGCCTGCACGTGAGCAAATGCATGACCTCCTGGGTCTCACAAGAAAGTGGCTGCAACCAGACGTCAACACAGCTGATCAAGTGGTGGAAAGGATCGTTGTAGGTACCGGAAAGGTCTTCCCCGGGATATACAGCGATGGGTTGGACACGCAGACCCCCAAGATATGATCCAGATGGTGGAACTTGTGGAGAGGTACATGACTACTGAGAGCTACCTAGAGGGAAGCTCTGTCCAGCGCCCTATCAAGCCTCAGAGATTGCAAGGAAATCCTGGTAAGACTGTTTCATTTATTTAAGGGGTGGTTTCCCAAGGTAAACGGGACAAAACCTCTGATATGACTTTGGGAGCCAAAGATAGGGTGGCCACCAGTCAGGGTCAAGAGGCCTCTGACAGAGATAAAAGGGGGTTACAATGCTGGAGGTGTAGAGAGTTTGGCCATTTCGCTGCTAACTGCCCCCTAACGTCTATGGATTGTAGTTGGGGGAAACAAGAATCCCTGTATGCTGTGCCAGCATGTCTGGCCTCTCTACAAGAAGAGACTGGTAAACTGTTTTGCCCAGTAGTCATACAAGGACACCGGGTGACCGCTCTCCCTCTCCTCCCACCCACAGGTCGGGGTAGTGTGCATTCATGGGGACACTAAAGACTACCCAACTGCTTTGGTTCTGTTTGAAACTCAGTCGGGAACTGTAAAGTATCAAGTGGGGGTTGTAAAAACCTTAAAGGAAACCTGTCACTTTTTTGCTGACAGTAGGACTGTAATTAAAGAGTTAACAATAACTCCATATTTTTTTAAATAAACGTTACTAATGCAGCATTTGAAAAGTGTGCACGAGACTCTACAAGTCCCGACTTTGTGAAAGTCAGTGCGCAAAGCCTCATGGGAAAGTCCAAATCTCGTGAGATTTCACCTCAGTGTTTAAATCTGAATCTGTGGGAGGAGAACGAAAAAGAAAGGTCTGTTCCTTGCCCCCCGCCCCCATACTATGCCGTCGGATTGCTGTTGTTGAAATATTTGTAAGGCTACACTTACCCTCCCGCATACGCTAATATAATAATATGCTTATAGGTTGATCAGGTGCACAGAATGAGTTAAATTCTTCTAACTGAGTTCAAACAGCAGTTCTCTGGCAGATGCGCACCATCCCCCGATAGCTAAGATAAACTCTGCGCTCTGTGGTAATTCCTCTGGAATGGCGACGGGCAGACAGAGATGTTTTCACTCCGCTGTGTGCTAATTGCTGTGGAATGCGGAAGGCATGAGTCAATGTTTTTACTCATTCGGTTCTGTTCGGTACTTCTAGCCAGTGCGCATGCTCGAGATTTCAGATGGGCAGAGGAACGAGGACGGAAGACTTTACTACATTTAGACAGAATGGCGCTTTCCAGTCACACTATTTTCAAACGTAAGAATAAATACATTTATTTGCAAATTTAAAAAATATCCCTTATCCATTTATCTGATTAAGCAAATTGCAGGCAGTATATCCATATATTAGAAAAGTGACAGGTCCTCTTTAATGCATGCTGTTATATTGGGAAGAGATTTTCCCTTGTTCTGGCAACTGTGGGGTGGGGAGAGTATTTCTGAAAAAAGTTCCTCATGCAAGGCAGAGGAAACATGCTTGTCCCCAGAACCCTTTACATACCCTGAGAATGATAATAAAGTAGGGGTGACCCCTGATGTTCCCTCACCCCTAGAAGTGTTGGCAGGACTTGAAGAGGGGGTAGAGGAAGGTGACATGGTACCTGATTTAGAGGTCTCCAAAGAGAACTTTGGAACTGCCCAAATGAGGGACCCCACTCTGAGCCATGCTAGAGAAAATATAAAAGTTATAAATGGGGAACCTCAATGTCCAGGGGCAGACACAGTGTTTCCCCACATGGCCCTGAACCAGGATCTGTTATATCATGTGAGCAAAATAAGGGGTGAAATTATAGAACAGCTGGTGGTACCCCAGCAATATAGAAAGGTGGTATTAGATATGGCACATAGACATGTACTTGGCGGCCACCGGGGAGTCGATAAAACTACAGAAAGAATTCTTCAGAGGTTCTTTTGGCCTGGGGTGGTTGGAGATGTAAAGCGATATTGTAACTCCGGCCCAGATTGTCAGTTAGCAGCACCAAGACCCCATTACAGAGGTCCCTTGGTTCCCCTTCCAATCATTGAGGTCCCATTTGAGAGGGTTGCCATGGATTTGGTCGGTCCCCTGCCAAAATCCACTAGAGGGCACCAACATATCCTTGCAATATTGGATTATGCAACCAGATATCCAGAAGCAGTACCTTTAAGGAATACTTCAGCAAAATGTATAGCCAAAGAGCTGGTCCATTTGTTTTCTAGGGTGGAAATACCTAAAGAAATACTGACAGATCAAGGCACACCCTTTATGTCCAAAGTAACCAAAGAGTTATGTCGCCTCTTAGGTATCAAACACTTACGTACCTCAGTGTACCACCCTCAAACTGATGGCTTGGTGGAAAGGTTTAATAAGACCCTGAAAGCCATGTTAAAAAAAGGTAGTAGATAAAGATGGGAAAAATTGGGACTGCTTATTGCCGTTTTTGTTGTTCTCAATCAGGGACACAGTGTGAAGGGAGATATATTTCCCCTCGGTTCATGTCTTACTTCCATATGTACAGCAGTTCTGAGTGGGTTAATTCCCCTAGAAAGTCTCACCTGGGGAATAATTAGCAGGCTAGATCAGCTAGCTGCTAGAGAGGGTTGGTGCTCAGAGTGAAAGATTGAGACACACACTGAGGAAAGCTGGGAGCGGAGTGTGGCCATTGGAAGCGGCTGTTTATGGTTCCCCAAAGGGAAAGGTCTTTTGCAAAGGTACTGTTTGTGTTTGACCGGAAAATCCCAGTAGGGGACCGGTAGTAGAGAGGGAAACTACCACAAAATACTTATAGACAAATACAAGAGGTCCTCTGCACTCAACCCATTATCAATATATTTAAGACAGAGACATTTTGTGCATACTGCTACTGAAAAATGCCTTACCCTTTAAACAAAACAGGGATTTTTTGTCCATATATTGCAATATATTTAAGCTGGCCAACTACGTCAAAGTCATCCCATATCTGGCCAGTCCTACGCTCAAGATGAAAATTGACTGCTTCATGACATGCTTTTACCTCAACACTGAAATTACTTACCTCGTATTTCTGCTTCTTAAATGTATCCTGATGATCAAACTTTTCAGCTTCAAGCTGATAGATTCTGTTAAAGAGATGCTGAGCTTCTGTCCTATACACAGCGCAAAAATAATTATTAAGTTCTAGGGTTAAATATAATCATGTCTTGTAAATAGCATATTAGATACATATTTCTTAAAAATGTCCACCAGTCCCTTGATCAGCAATCTCAGCTTCTGCACATGAGAAAACAGTGTCAACAGTACCCTGTTAGACATATATATGTCAACCATTAACAATCATAAAACTAATATACTTTTTTTGTAATTCCATACGCTGATATTTAGTAATATCCAGTTGTTATTACATAGTAAGTTAAGTTGAAAAAAGAGACATATTCATCAAGTTTAATATTATATATTAGATAATATCTAAGACCGTAGATAATTTCTCAGCCTTAGGTGTAATACATCTCTGTAGCTACACTGGAATTATTTTTTTTTTAAAAGATTTATTAGTCCAATACAAAGCCATACAAAGTAGCATAGTCAGCATATTAAACAAATAATGCAATTGGCAACGCATCGGAAGATTTTTTGTTAAACCCCTGGGAAAACAAAGAGGATGCAAAGAGGCATCCGGGGAAAGTCGAAAGGTCATATAGAGAGCAGCGAGAAGGAGATAAGAAAAGAGGTGAGATAAGGAGAGAGGAGAAGAAGAAAGGAAGAAAAGAAAAGAAGAAAAGAAATGAAAAGAGGGAGGGAGACAGTGAGCTAAATAGCAGCTACAGGAGATTGCGAGATATAAATAGATGGGCAGTGTATTCACCATCGTGCATTCACAAGTGCACATATAGACTAGGAGACAAACATTCTAAAGGATCCATGACCCGCGAGGCACATCCCTCGGTCCGTTCAACCCAAATAAGTAATAAGAAATAAGAAAGAGGAGCAGTCGGCTATCAGGGGTCTGGTGGAAGCCAGTCAATGTGGGGGGAGTGTGAGTCTCCAGGTCTATTGGAGTAGGAGTTGTTATGTAAAATCCACAGCGACCAGGTGTTAGTAAGTTTAGTTGGGCATCCCCTGGCTGCATAAATTTGTTCCAGAATGGGCAGGGTTTGTTCCACCAGACTGATCCAAAAGGGTATTGTAGGCGGTTGCTCCTCTTTCCACTTAATAGCAATGGCCTTTTTAGCCTGAAAAAGCAAAAAAAGAAGGAGATTCCTTTCTGATCGTGAGATCACAGTGTCCGCGAGATAGTTGAGAAGGAGGACCGTTGGATGATGTTCTATAGGCAAGACCATGAGCTGTGTGAGATAAGTAACAATATCAGTCCAGAACCGATGTATCTGTGGGCAAGACCAAACCATATGGAAAAAGTCAGCTTGTGAACTCTTACATCTGTTGCATTGATCAGGTATAGCAGGGTTAATTTTGTGGAGCAGGGAGGGCGTATAATATGCCCTATGAAGATATTTGAACTGAATGAGTCTGTCACGAGACCTAATAAGGGGAGAGAGGGTATCCTGCAAGATTGAAGTCCATTGCTCAATGGTGAGGTCAGGGATATTAACAATCCATTTCTCGTAGAGACCTTGGGCGGATGAGGGCTTGGCTCGACCAATCAGGCCATATAAAGTCGAGAGAGGTTTGCAGAGATGCTGCTTGCGAAGTAGGTCTTCAATTGGGGAAGTTTTGATCTGTAGGGTTTTGGAGTGAAATTGTTGGGTGAGGGCATGCCTCAATTGCAAAAAACGGAAAAGCATTCTGTTGGGAAGGTGAAATTTGTCCTTGAGCTGATCAAAAGTGAGTAACACATTATCTGCATAAACATCATTGACATATTTAACATTGAACTGTGCCCAAATAGCGGGGTCAGGTATAGTGAGCAGTTGGTCAAGATACGGATTACACCATAGCGGAGTGAACGGTGAAAGAGCTACATCAGAGTTAGAACACCCCGGGTGCACCTGTTTCCAGGCCCTAGCCACATTTCTCATCATAGATGTGCATGAAGTCAGAGGGAGCTTATCCCTGTAAATAAAGTTCCTAAGCCCTTCCAGAGAGCCAACTATTTGGGCCTCAAGGAGAGTAACCGGGTCCTCTGGGGTAGACTCAAGCCACCTTTTTATAGGTAATAATTGGGAGGCAATAAAATAACCCAGCATGTCAGGGGCTGCTAGTCCACCTGCAGTGAGGGGGGGGAGCAGTGCCGAGTATTTGACCCTCACCGGCCCGGGGGACCAGTAAAGTTTGATGAGCAAGGAGCGCAGATGCTTAAAAAAAACAGGGGGCAGCCAAATGGGTGATTGTCGAAACAAATAAAGAAATTTAGGGAGAAACTTCATCTTAAAAAGGTTAATCCTGCCAATTATGGAAAGTGGGAGCCTAAGCCATCTATCAACTGCTTTATGTAGGGAGGCCATAAGCGGGTCTATATTGAGTTCCATGAATCTCCCTATCTGGGGGTGGATATGGATACCTAAGTATTTCAGAACAGGAACCTGCTGCAGCGGGAGGTCTGGGTCAAGGAGGGCCACCGCGTCCGGGTCAAGAAGGAGAATGGTGGATTTGGCCCAGTTGATTTTGAGGCCCGAGAAGGCGGTATGGGAATTAATTAGCTGAAGGGCTGTTCTTAGGGAGGGACCAGGATCATGGAGGTAGAGGAGGGTGTCATCAGCAAAGAGGGATATTTTCTCCCTGAGTTGGCCAAACTCAAATCCCCGAACCTCTGGGCAGGACCGGATCAAGCACGCCAGGGGCTCCATAGCCAGTGCAAAAAGACCAGGGGAGAGAGGACACCCCTGACGGGTCCCCCTAGCCAAGGATATAGGGGGGGAGATGTCCAGATTCGACATGACTCTGGCCATGGGATTAGTATAGATAGCCCGAAGCCATATTAAGAAATTTTCTCTAAAGCCAAATTTTTTAAGGGTTTCCCAAAGGTAGACCCATTCAACAGAATCAAAAGCCTTCTCATTGTCGAGTGAGGCTATAATCCTGGAGCCCATATTGTCATGGGGAATAGTTAAATTGGTATAAAGGCGTCTGATGTTAAGTTCCGCAGCTTTATGGGGTATGAACCCAACCTGATCTGGGGCCACTATGGAAGTGATAACATGGTTAAGTCTTCTGGCGAGAACCTTGGTCAAAATCTTATAGTCAGAGTTGATAAGCGAGATAGGTCTATAGGAGGCACTTAAATGCGAGGGCTTCCCAGGCTTCAATATAAGCACTATGATGGCGTCCTTAAAGGAAGGTGGGAGTTGGGCCGTGGCGAGGGTGTGGTTGAACACAGCAGTGAGGTGCGGGGCTAACAGAGGGGCATAAGTGGTATACCAGAGATTGGGGATACCGTCTGGGCCCGGGGTTTTCCCTGTAGGTAAAGTTGATATGGCCTCTAATACTTCCTGTTCCTGAATAGGGGTATCTAACATAGCCCTGTATTCCAGAGGGAGAGTAGGGAGATCAAGGGTCTCTAAGTATTCCGCAATCTCGATGGGTGATTTTTGAAGTTTGGAGGAGTACAACTCCGTGTAGAAATCAGCTAGACACTTATTGATTGCAAACGGGCAGGTGATGAGCTCCTTGTCAGTATTCTCTAGGGCATGAATGGCTGGCCTAGTGTATTCATCCCTAGCCAATAGAGCTAGCATCCTACCATTTTTGTCGCCTTTCTCATACAGTGCAAATTTGTGATAGAGTTGTCCCTTGTGGGCCACCTTCCATTGCGCCTGGGCAAATTTCCGCTGCGCTACTACATGTTCAAGCTTAGTTTGTTCATTGGGGCATTGGATGTACCGCGCCTCCGCCTCTCTCTGACCATCCTCCAGCTCAGACATCGATCGTCTCGCCAGTTTCTTGGCATAAGCTATTTTGGCAATATAAGATCCTCTAAGCACAGCCTTCATGGCGTCCCAGACAAAGGGGAGAGGGGCACTGTCCAAATTAACCTGAAAATATGATTCAATTGTCTGGGGAATCTCTTTCTGAATGTCAGGATGAGTAATCCAGTAAGGATTAAGTCTCCACAATCTGTGGACGGAATTAGAGTGCATACGCCAAGATATTACTAAAGGGGCATGGTCAGATATGCCTCTGGAGAGAAACTCAGATTTGAGGATTTTGGGAGACAGATCGAGCGAGGCAAAGGCGAGGTCAATCCTAGACATAGAACCCCGTGCATAGCAAGAAAACATTCGTTTGTTAGGATTGCGAGCCCTCCACACATCAACAAACCCCGAAGTATCCGCCCACGATTTTAGTGCAGATGGACCCATTCTCGGTGCAGAAGACAGCGAGAGACGGTCCATCTCGGGGTCCATGACCGCATTAAAGTCGCCCATAATCAGTACTGGGTCGGGATTCAGAGCAGCAAGAAGCTGTAACAGGTGATAGAGAATATCATCTTGAAAGGGCGGAGGTATATATACATTTACTATAATATGAGGGGTTCCTGCAAGGGATGCATGTAGGATTGTAAACCTCCCATCAGGGTCATTCTGTATACTGAGAAGTTGGAATGGAAGCGCCTTGCTGATTAAAATGGAAGTGCCCCTGGCATAATTCGAGTAAACAGCGTGATAGGCATGCGCTATCCAGGACTTTTTGAGTAGTTGCGGGCTAGAGGTTTTGGAAAGGTGGGTCTCCTGGAGACAAATAACATGGGGGGAATATTTTCGCAAGAAGTTTAATACCAGGGACCTCTTCATGGAGGAGTTCAGCCCTCTAACATTCCACGTTATAGCTGTGATTTCTGACATAAAACAAAGTGAAATAATACCTGTCGATGTCCCCCCCCCCATAGCAAGGGTAGGTAGAGAAAAGAGTAAAGAGAGAGAACAGAGGGAGAAGAGAGAGAAAGAAAAGAAGGAGAGAAGCAATCCCAAAATTTCCCACCCTACTTGCTCCCATAGTGGAGAAGCTTGGAGCCCGAAACATAACAATTTCTCGAGGGGTGCGCCGAAACAATGAGCACACGCAACAATAAGTACAAAGTAAATAACAACTGAACAAACAAATAAAGGATATGTGTAGTGATCACTGGGAGCAAATGATCAATAGTGTTCCGCCAGGAAAGTGGAAACAGATGCCAAAGCGTAATTCCCTGAAACCGCTATGGCGGATTAAGCCCCCAGCAAAGTCACCGTGACTAAACTGATACAGAGGGAGCAAGGGTGGCTCAAAGGTAGGGTACGTGCCCAAGGAGACACTTGGGTGGCACATAAACCAATGGATCCTCAAGCCATTAGTAACAAAGGCAAAGTGGGCCATTCCTGCCCGGTGTAGAGTACCCTCCATAACTCTCTCAAGGACGTCGATCAAGCCATTGAGATGCCTCGGTAGGAGAACTGAAGAAGAGGGATTTGCCATCCAGGGAAACCCGCAGCTTCGCAGGGTACATCATAGCATACTGTATGCCAGCATCTCGAAAGCGCCGCTTCACACCCATGAACTGTTGGCGTTGTTTCCGAAGATCATTCGAAAAGTCCGGGTAAAGGGAGATAACTGCATTTTCGTAGCGTAGCTCACCCTTTTTCCGTGCTGCGGCCAGAGCCGCATCCCTATCTCTAAAGTTCAGGAGACGGGCTATCAAAGGCCTAGGAGGTGCGCCCGGTGGCAGCGGCCGAGCAGGGATGCGATGCGCCCGCTCAATAACAAAGGCAGAGGAGAATGTATCGTCGCCAAATTCCGCCTTCAACCAATTTTCCAAGAACTTTGCAGGGTCAGGTCCCTCCGATCGCTCAGGAAACCCGACAAACCGGACATTATTTCGCCTGAGGCGATTTTCCAAATCGTCGGATTTGGCCTCCACCGACTCAAGCCTCCGGTGCAATAAATCAATGCGTTCAGGCAGAGGATTGCAGGTGTCCTCAAGGTCACTCACCCTACGCTCCACCTCAGTGGTCCGATCCCGGACCCGCTGGAGGTCCTGTCGCAGGATCGCAAAGTCCACCCGGAGCTCGTCCACTTTAGCCATCGTCGCCACGTGACAGGATTGGATAGTGGAGCGGAGGGTCGCGACCACCTCCGCCAGGGTAAGGTCTTCCTCGCCAGTAAGGCCCGAGGGCTGTCCACAAGCGTGAGGTGAAGAAGCAGGGGCACTCACCGCTGAGGACGCATCGTTGGTCTCTAACGCCTCAGAGTGTGGAGTCGAGGCAGGAGGTGAGTGCACAGGCCGCACACGCTGTTCCTTAGGAGACTCAGGGCGCGGCTCGTCCGCCATTTTGGAAGGCCTCACAGAGTCTCGCAAATGTCTCCGAATATCAGGGGATTGTGCCACCGGGTGCTTCTTTTTCCCCATAAGCGTAGAGGAAACAAGGTAAAGTAACTGTTGAGTCACAGAGAGGCTGGGTAAGTCAGGATAAATACCGGAGATAGCGGTAAATCAGCGGAGCTCCGACGGCGTGCGACTGCTCACATCAGTAGTTGGCCACGCCCCCCACACTGGAATTATTTAGGAGGAACTTACTGCATAACCTTTTTACTCTTTGTAAACATTGATAGCAATGAAAATTAACTGGATTTTACTAAATATCAGCGTATAGAATTAAAAATAAGTATACTAGTTTTATGTTTGTTAATGGTTGCCCAATATATGTCTTACATAGGGTACTGTTGAAACTGTTTTCTCAAGTGCAGAAGTTGAGATTGCTGATGAAGGGACTTTCGGACATTTCTAAGAAATCTCAGGGCTCTGGTCAATATAACCAAATCTGTAGCCTTCATTACACAATACTGAGCCAGTTTTCTCCCCAAGATCTTATGCGTATCTTAGGTGTACAAACGACAGCACGTCTGGCCTTGGATTCAAAATAGGCCTTGGAGTTTCAAGTACACAAATGTTTTTCCCTTCCCACCCCTAATTTGCATATGCAAATTAGGATTCAGATTCGGTTAGGTAAAGGATTCGGGGGTTCGGCCGCCTTAAAACCTCCATTTGCTAGCTCTTCTCTAGTGTACTCTCTTCTCTAATGTACTTTTTTGTAGTCAGGATATGCTGAATATGAAATGTATGACTATGGAATAACATGACAAAGGTGTAAGGCTAAATGTTAGAGCAAAGTGTATATGTATAATGTATTTTACCAGAAAGATGTGTGAAAATCACATTTTATGTAGATGCTTTGACTGTACCCCACTGTACCCCATGTACTTTTTTGGCTAAATTATGGCATGCCAAACTAACTAAACAGTAAGAACCTTGAGAAATCCTTTCATTTTCTATTTAGAAATAAAATCAGTCTTTCATGTTTATCAAATTTTATGTGCATTATTAGAGCACTTGTTCTAAGCATCTTTTCAACTGATCTGCATTCATATTTTTTATCTTTTTTAATTATAGCTTTTGTATTCTACTTTAATTTTTGCACTTGTTCGGGTGAAAAAACAGATCAACAGAGATATTTTTTGTTATATTTAATTGCTCAACATTTGAGCTTCTGTGTTGCTCAGTCAATTATGGCCTAGCAACAAGATTGCAGTTGAATTTCCAGGCTCAAGAGTTACTTTCAAAATCTACAAAGCAGGGCTAATTGTGAACTATCTTAGAATAGATTTGAATATATTTAATGCTAAGATTGCAACAAAACCTAGTCTTAAAAGAAACACTGTCCTTTTATCGGTCTGTCTGCAAATTCAGTTTCATGGATTTATGGGTTCTTTTATTTTATATATAGTGTGAGCTTCCAGTATTGAAACCCATAGCCACGACAGTTTTTTAGCACGGAAAAGGACACTGACAGCACTTTTACGTTTGAATGCAGCTTTGCTGGCTTTTATTTGGCAAAAACACAATCTTCAGCCCACTGGCTTCACAATGGAAATCACAGTCCCGCTTTTCCACCCTCACTGGTGTACACATTACTCATGTTTATAGCCCTCACTTGCTTTCAGCGGACACAACTCCTCTCTAGGGCTCACTTCCTCTCCAGTCCTTTTGGAGCTCTCTCCAACACAGGGAGAATCACCCTTTTCCCACCGGCACACAAGACTTTCCCTCCACTCAAGGAAGTTCTCATGTGGTCCCTCACCCTCCTCCACTTAAGGAGGTCTCTAGTGCTCTGTAACTAATTACTTAGCTACCTCTACAGCTGCAAAACCCTTCATGAAGCAAGGAATGGAAGTATGCCCTGCTCTCTTCCATTCACTCCAGGGACCAATGAACCAGCTTTTCCTAAGCCGTTACACAGCTTTACTAGCTGCAGCAACATGCTTTTCGCTGGAGTTTTCATTTCACCAGCCTAATGCTGGTAAATACACACAATAGTGTGCCCTTTTGACACACATATCTTACAACAGGTATATAAAATGCTTGGGGCCTGGAGATTCCCAGATAAGGAATATTTCCATAATTTGAATCTCCATACCTTAAGTCTACTAAAAATCAATTAAACATTAAATAACCCCAATGGCATTGTATTGCCACAAATATGAATTAATGTAGTACAAGGAACTGCTTTATTATTACAGAAAAAGTTAATTATTTTAGAAAAAATGAACACTATGGGGGATGGAATTCACATAATTTTGAGCCTTCGAAAAAGGAGTTTCCAGACAGATCTCATACCTGTACTGTTTTTTTGTATACAGAATTCCAAATGATTACTTAATTATATCATGTCTGTTTGTGTATTCATATGTGACACATTTTCAGTTAAATTCAAACTCACAGTGATTTGTATGTTAAAGGTGTTTTAAAGGAATGACAATATAATGTACTGTTGCCCTGCACTAGTAAAACTCGAGTGTTTGCTTTAGAAACACAACTGTGGCTTATATAATCAAGCTGCTATGTAGCCATGGGGGCAGCAATTCACACATAAGATACAATCCCATTGTGTACTAAAGAGCGTGTATCCTGTGCCTTTTCTCATTTTTTAGCTTTGAGGGGATGGAATTCACTATAGTAGAACTTCTGAAACAAGAAACCGAATTTTACTAGTGCAGCATAAAATAGATTTTATTTTCATTACTAAAACATTTTTAATTTTTTGGTGTTTCTGTTCCTTTAAAGTATCACACTATACCTTAGTTTGTCTTCATTCAGGTTCTCAACATTTAGGGGTTTTTTTCTTTCAGCTAGAATCATTTTTTTCTTTTCTCTTTCTGTCTGTTTCTTCCCTACTTTTCTTTCTGTCTGAAATAAGTTCAAATACTTCAAGTAAGTTAAATCCTACAAGATCACATTTAAAATAAAATCTGACAAACAATAACAATAAATTAACATGCAGTATGTTTGCAAGTAATTTAGAAGGGAAACCATGTCAGGTTGGGATGGACATATTACCCTGGTTCTCCTGGAGATCACAATAACAATTAATTGCAGGAACTAAGTATATCTTTACATAGTAATTTAGTTTAAGTTTTAAAAAGACACAAAAATTATTATATATACAAACAGGGATTTGTGTTTTTTTCTTTGCAGTGTTTTGTTCACTATAGAAGACCACGGTGAGATCAATAAGTTGCTTAAACCACCAATTATAAATTATTTGATTCAGTCAAACAAGACTCTAGGCAAGTTTTAATTATGACAGCTACAAAGCAAAAGTATAATAAAACAGGTGAAATAAAAAAATGATAAATACCTTTTGAAGGTAACCACCAAAGTGAAGCATGTTGGAAAAGGCCTTTTTTTTCCTGTCATCATCCTGAGCTCTCTTTCTATTTTCCTCCTCTTCTTTGCGTGCACGTTCTTCCTTGAAAAGTGAAATAAGAGATATAAATAATTACTTTAAATTTATGACAGACTAGACTAGATGATGGAATTTTACTATAAATCGTATGAGGCAAGAAAGGCAGAAACCTCTTATAATTCACTGGGCGCACTATACTTAAACAGTGTTTGAAGCCTGACAAAAGGCGGTTACATTTGCAAAAGGAGGCTCAACTAAGTATTGATGTAATATCACCGTTGGGGCGCCAAAATTAATGAACCAGTCTAATTTGCATATTTTCGGTTAATCCAGTAAACTCTATGTTACTGCTGAAATACTACTGTTTCCATAATTATATATTTAAATGAAGTTGCTACTTCGAAAACGCAGCCAATGATAAACAAAACTGCAAAGAATTGGGATTCACAAACTTTTTCATATGACTGTATACATTTTTAATTATATCTCAGGTCCTTTTTGTTGTGGATATGATTAGGTTATTGACTCCACTGATACTCCTTGGACAAGCTTAGCTACACAGGCACTCTCTGCTTTGTGCTGTTAAAGCACCTAGAACAGGATACAATTCTTATTGAGATTTCTTAACACAGGCTTTGTGATGTGTATTATAACACAATTATAAAGAAAATACATGGTGATACATATACTTTTTTTGTAACTTAAATTTTTTTATTAAGTTTTAACATATAAAACAATATAAAGCATAGCTTATACATGTATATCTGTTGTAAGGGTATGAAGCCATGTTCTACAATATATTTGTATTTAATTACCTGTACTAGTCACTTCAGTCAGTAGGTGGCAGCAAAGGAAATGGAATAAGTACAATGCTGTGTATAGTAATGAAAGTTTATATTCATTCACCTCTCAAAACGTGAATAAGGCTAATTTAGGGGAGTGATCCGAACCCCACAAGTGTGCTAGTAAACTGTAATTACAGGTTTGGGGTTGTATGAACAAGTTCGATTAATGCATCACAGATTATCTAAGGAGGTGGAGTCCTGAGAGGAACAGGAAGTGATGTGAGACTCCCTTCTGCAGCACCTAAGGACAGTTTTGCAGTGAATGATCCAGGGTTTCCTGTCTGTGTGGTTTTGGCCGTGGAAAGACCTGTGGATCCAGAAGGAAGCATGGAAAGCTTGCTTAAAGCACCCAAGGAACTGTAAGCGCAGCCTTGCTGCATCATAGTGCATACCAGTGACATTTTGTATATTACAGTACATTGCTAGAGACATACTTCGCTGGGCTTGGAACTGCATACAGGGAAGCCTCGTGTAAAGAGAAGGACACATTACCTGTGGATTACAAATAGTATTGCGCAATACTTAAGGGTGCACCCCAAAGACAAAGACCGGGAAGGAACATTTAGGGGCAGCCAGGCTGCTTCGCGGACTGTGGGGGAATATTTAGCAGGAGCTAGTTTTAGGTTAGGCAGTATTACTGTTATTGTGTGATTTATACCTTGTTATCTGACTGTTTATACATGCCCAGCTATTTATCGTTTATTATTGTTCAGTAAACTTCACTGTTGGGTAAGAACCGTTGTCTGTGTCTGTGTGGCATCGTGTACCCTCTGAATCTGTGAGCCCACCCCTCGCTCCCGCTTTCAGTTGGCGCTGCGAGCAGGGTACATTGATCGCCATGCAGAACCCAGCCGGTCATGAGGCCGCTCCTGCCATAGCCCCCATTGCCCCTCCTGCCGTGGGAGTAGCTCAGACCATGTGTTTGCCCGCAGGAGCAATACTGAACCAGCTAGTACGGTTTGACGGCCAGAACATGCTGCTAGAAGACTGGGCCACTTACCTTAAAAGTACCCTTAGGTTGTACAATTTGACTCCTGATCTGCAATCCGATGTGGCGCTGAACGCCCTGGAAGGGGATGCGAGACGCACTGTAATGCTACGCCCAGAGGAGGAGAGGAAGACTCTGGAGGCCATACTCTCAATTCTTGAGCCTATCTACGGAGAAACGGCCGGTACTGGCAGCCTTAGGTCTCGCTTATTCACTCGCTTCCAGCTTGAAGATGAGACTATCCCCCAGTTTGCGAATGCTCTTCAAGAAATATGGGCACACATACAGAGAAGAGAGGGCAATGGCGCTAATGTTCTTGGAACTGGAGACCAAATCCTTCGGGACCAGTTTGTTCTGGGATTGCGCAGTCCCCCCCTCCGCCAGATCCTCAGGGAACGTATCCTGGTGGATGCTACGCTGCAATTTCACAAGGTACAGGCTGAAGCGGTGGCCAGAGACAAGGAGGAGGCCTATGGGGCTTACACCGTGAGGATGCAGGCTGTAAGAAGTCCAAGAACTCTTTCTGAGGAAGGGGAGCTGCAAGAGACTGTGAAGGCACTCAGTGCATCCCTGGGAGAAATCCAGAAGCAGTTGGCACAGTTGCAAGTTTCAGCAATGGCCCCAGTCCAGCCGGATTACTGGCAGAGGAGTGCCGCCCCAATGGGTCCCCCTCGATATCCCGTGGCTACAGAGGCCAGAGTGAGAAGTTCCCCCAGGCACTGGGCTGACCGGACACCACCTGAAGAGGCGCAGTCGTGGGGCCCTCCCAGGAACCGGAGAACTATGGGCCCACAGTGTTGGGTTTGTCAAGAAAGAGGACATACCTCCCGTCAATGCCCGCAAAGGGGCCTACATCCAGAACAGCCGCCGTTAAACGGGAATCCCTCGCGGTAGTGGGGCACACCGCGGGGGAAGCCAGGTGCCAAGCTATTCCTAATGACCCCCGGGACCTGGTTGCCGAAAGCCCCTACCTAACAGTGCAAATTGAAGAACAGATGGTGGGATGTCTTATAGACACAGGGTCAGAAGTTACCACCATGCCAGTGGAGTTCTTCGAAAAGCACTTCGGACACATGTTGAAACCTGACAAGGGTACTGTGATTAAGCTGACGGCGGTAAATCAGACTGCTATACCAGTGTTCGGAGTGGCTTGGATGCGGATGAAGCTATGTGGACAGGATGTCGGCAGGAAGGGAGTGGTACTGGTAGAGAATCCGGCTCGGTGTGGAGCTCCCGTGGTATTGGGGATGAATGTCCTGAGAGGGCTAGATCAGCTCCTGTTTACAAAGGAGGGACCGGGCTACTGGAAGAAAACGACTTCCCACAAGCCTACCCAGAGGGTATTCCAGAGGCTGATCCGGACCTGCGGTATCTGCAAAAGCACCCCTGAAGATAAGCCAGTGGGAGCAGTGTATGCCCCATATGGAAGAGCCTGTATCGTACCCCCACGACAGGAAAAGATTATACGAATGCCTGTCGGAGGCTGGCGGAAATTGAATGGGATAGGAGTGCTAGTAGAGCCACTGGGTGTGTCAGAAGCTGGACGGAGCCCAGTGATTGCCAGAACCATTGTGACAGTAATGGACGGTCATGTGGTAGTCCGGTGTGTCAACATACACGACCATGAAGTTACCTTTCATGCTGGAGAGAAAGTGGCTGAGCTACATGTTCTGCAAGGAGTACCACTCACAGGAAGACAATTCGCCCTACGGTCAGTTGAAAATGATATCTGGACCCTGGCAGTGGACCAGAACTCAGTGGAAGAGCCCACGCCTGAATGGAATGGCAGGCGGATCTTGGAGAAAATGAAGATCGACGCCGACCAATTCACCGCCAACCAGTTGGAGAAGATCGAAGCTGTAGTATGGGAGTTTCAATCCACTTTTTCCCGGTGTGAAGAGGACTTTGGCTGTACCACAGTTATAGAACATGAAATACTGACTGGGGATACTCCTCCAATTCGAGAAAGGTACCGGCAGATTCCGCCCACTCTCTACCAAGAGGTGAAGACAATGCTGTCTCAGATGTTAGATAGTGGAGTAGTCAAAGAGAGCCAGAGTCCATGGGCGGCGCCAGTGGTCTTGGTGCGGAAGAAGGATGGGTCCTTGAGGTTTTGCGTGGACTATAGAAAGTTAAACGCTGCCACAGTAAAGGACGCTTTCCCCCTGCCAAGGATTGAAGAGTCCCTGACGGCACTACAGAGGGCCAAGTATTTCTCAACCTTGGACTTGGCAAGTGGCTACTGGCAAGTACCTATGGCAGAAAAGGATAGACAGAAGACAGCCTTTATCTTACCTATGGGGTTGTATGAGTTCAAAAGAATGCCTTTTGGACTAACAAATGCTCCGGGTACATTTCAACGCCTAATGGAACACTGCCTGGGTGAACTGAACTTTGAGTCAATTCTGATCTACCTGGATGACATAATAGTCCATGCTCCGACGTTTGAAGAACATTTGAGAAGATTGCGGCAAGTGTTAAGTAGACTCCGTGCCCATGGTCTCAAGATCAAACCGAGGAAGTGTCATCTCTTTCAAACAAGATTAGAGTATCTGGGACACGTTGTATCAGCTGAGGGAGTTTGTCCTGCAGAGAGCAAGATAGAGGCAGTGAGTAAGTGGCCACAGCCTAAGACACTTCGAGAAGTGAAGGCGTTTCTTGGACTGGCTGGATATTATCGAAGATTTATAAAAGGCTTCGCAAAGATCGCCGGACCACTACACGAGCTCTTGAGAGGGACCGCCCAGGGTCCGAAGACACGACCCATATCGTGGGGGTTGTCGCAGCAGCAGGCTTTTGATGAGTTGAAGAGAGCCCTGATCAGTGCCCCCATCCTGGCATATGCTCAGTATGACAAACCATTTATGCTCTACACAGATGGAAGTCTGCATGGATTAGGAGCGGTGCTGGCCCAAGAACAAGACGGGCAAGAACGAGTCATTGCATATGCTAGTCGCTCCCTACGGGACTCTGAGCGCAATCCGGAAAATTATAGCTCCTTCAAACTCGAGCTGTTGGCGTTGGTCTGGGCAATGACTGAAAAGTTCTCGGGGTATCTCACTGGAGCAAAGGTCCTAGTAAGGACAGACAATAACCCCTTGGCTCACCTGCAGAATGCAAAGCTGGGCGCCTTAGAACAGAGATGGGTGGCAAGGCTGGCAAAGTTTTGATTATACCATCAAGTACCGTGCCGGTAAGGAGAACGCAAATGCAGATGCCCTGTCCAGAGTCACCTGGGAAGCCCCAACAGATGAGGTGGATGAAGAAGATGAAGGGACTGAGACACCCGATCTGGGCCGAGTGCCACGGCAGCCACCCGTAGCAAGCTCAAGTGGGGTGGCTACCCATAACACGGTGTTGCTGGGAAAGACAGAGGAAGAATGGGCTCAGGTGCAAGATGATGATCTTGAATTAAAGAAGATCAAACATTGGGTGAAGACAGGGATATGGCCCAAAATGGAAGAGCGAAGTCGCTTGTCCTCAGATGGATGGAAGCTGTTGCAACAGTGGGATCGGCTGCAAATCCGAAATAGAATAATGTACCGGAAAGTGTTTCTACCTACTGATCTTGAGGAAAGGTGGCAGATGGTGATACCCAGTAACCTGGCTCATAAAGTGGCCCTCGAAGGACATGAGAAGGGTGCCCACTTTGGCGTGGAGAAGACATACAAGTGGGTACAGAGATTAGTGTACTGTCCACAGTTGGAGCAGATTGTCCGTGAAGTATGTCAGAAGTGCCGAGCATGTGAGCTGGCGAAACCTCCTGAACAGAGGGCACCAAGTCAAGTTATTAAGACATCGGCTCCACTGGAAATCTTAATGATTGATTATATCTTGATTGGTCAGTCAGTGAGTGGACACCAATATTGCCTTGTGATGACTGATCACTTTACAAAGTTCGCTGTGGCGGTACCCACCCTTGACCAGACGGCAGGGTCAGCTGCCCGTGCAGTGTGTCAACACTTCATACAGGTGTATGGATGTCCGAAGCGGATTCATTCCGACCAAGGAGCTTGCTTCCAAGGGAAGTTAATGGAGCAGCTATGCCGGTTGTATGGGATGGAGAAGTCAAGGACGACGCCATATCACCCACAGGGAAATGGAGCCTGTGAAAGGTTCAACAGAACGCTTCTACAGATGCTTCGCACTCTGGAGAAAGAAAAGAAGCTGCGCTGGCCCGAGTATTTGCCTGAACTACTATGGGCATACAATAATCGTGTTCATAACACTACCGGCTATACTCCACATATGCTACTGTTTGGTCGCCCAGGACAGGAAGTTGCCGAAATGAATCTGGGTCCACTGTCGGAAGAGTCCCCTAGGACAGTTGACTCATGGGTGCAGGAGCACCAGGACAAACTGAGAACTGTATATCGGCTGGTCAATGAGAAGTTGCAACAACTAACCCCTAGGGATCACCAACCTGTGCAGACTGCACCCTTGACGCCGGGTGACCGAGTATTGGTGCGTGCTAAACGGCCCACAGATAAATTGGATGACCGCTGGGAAGCACAACCATATATTGTAAAGAGGCAGGTGTATCCGGAAGGCCCAGTCTACGACTTGCAAAAGGAAAACTCTAATGGACCGATTCGAAGATTACATCGCAACATGCTCAGGCCCTGTCTCTCAGAGAGTTGCCCCACGACAGACAATTCTGGAGATGTTCAGCAGCTACCTTCGAAACCTCCAAGAGATGTAGGATGGTGTGTAATTACTACATTTCCTTCACAAACTAGTGAATCACCCGCTCCCAATGGGGCGGCAGCGGAGGCTACCCCTGAGAATGCTCTACCACCCCGGGAGGAGCCGGGCCTTATTCCTACACCAAGTACAGAAAACTTAGGCTTACGCAGGTCGGAGCGCTCCACGTCAGGTATTCCCCCTCAGCGCTATGCAGCAGATGAGTTTATTTGGTGAAGCTGTCGGGACGCCAATGTTTTAGTGGGGTGGCATGTAAGGGTATGAAGCCATGTTCTACAATATATTTGTATTTAATTACCTGTACTAGTCACTTCAGTCAGTAGGTGGCAGCAAAGGAAATGGAATAAGTACAATGCTGTGTATAGTAATGAAAGTTTATATTCATTCACCTCTCAAAACGTGAATAAGGCTAATTTAGGGGAGTGATCCGAACCCCACAAGTGTGCTAGTAAACTGTAATTACAGGTTTGGGGTTGTATGAACAAGTTCGATTAATGCATCACAGATTATCTAAGGAGGTGGAGTCCTGAGAGGAACAGGAAGTGATGTGAGACTCCCTTCTGCAGCACCTAAGGACAGTTTTGCAGTGAATGATCCAGGGTTTCCTGTCTGTGTGGTTTTGGCCGTGGAAAGACCTGTGGATCCAGAAGGAAGCATGGAAAGCTTGCTTAAAGCACCCAAGGAACTGTAAGCGCAGCCTTGCTGCATCATAGTGCATACCAGTGACATTTTGTATATTACAGTACATTGCTAGAGACATACTTCGCTGGGCTTGGAACTGCATACAGGGAAGCCTCGTGTAAAGAGAAGGACACATTACCTGTGGATTACAAATAGTATTGCGCAATACTTAAGGGTGCACCCCAAAGACAAAGACCGGGAAGGAACATTTAGGGGCAGCCAGGCTGCTTCGCGGACTGTGGGGGAATATTTAGCAGGAGCTAGTTTTAGGTTAGGCAGTATTACTGTTATTGTGTGATTTATACCTTGTTATCTGACTGTTTATACATGCCCAGCTATTTATCGTTTATTATTGTTCAGTAAACTTCACTGTTGGGTAAGAACCGTTGTCTGTGTCTGTGTGGCATCGTGTACCCTCTGAATCTGTGAGCCCACCCCTCGCTCCCGCTTTCACTGTCAGTTATTAGTCTACATCAATCCAGAGAGAAGAAAAAACAATAAGGAGGAGGGCTTACTTTGACTAGAGAGGGTTAATTTCAGAATGTGGTGATACATATACTTTGTACACATATTTTATAACTATTTTATAACAAACATGCAGCTTGACTAAACTGCAATTTTAAGCAGATAGTAGTTTGCATTAGCCAAAAGGGTCATTAACTGTGTTATTATTATTATGTGTGTTATATTATACTACTCCATTTATAAACCTGTGGGGTATACAAGGTACTTACTGCAACTCTAGCTTGCCTCTCTTTTTCCCTCTCTGTTCGAATCCTCAGCTGTTCGGCTCGTTCAGCTCGTCTCTTCTCCTACAATAGGAAAAATAATACATGAAATTATAAAAAATTTACAACTATACCATTAACATTAATTCAGTTTTTTTAGACTGTATAATTATTATCTAGTTGCTGTATTATGTATTAATAACATTATATGTCTGCAAGTGAATGCTTAGCTTTGGTTTTAAAATATTTTACCTTGGTAGGAAATGATATACAAAGCCAAAGTAAACTACTCACTTGAGCCCTGCATCTGAACAAGCGAAAGATTGCTATCCATGTCTATAACCATCTTGTGTAATAACCAAAAAATTGGGTAATCATTAATCTCACAAATGTATACCTCTAATAGTCACACCTACAATAATAGCATAGTGTATAACTATACCATTGTTATTTCAGTTTTTTTAGACTGCATTATGTATTAATAACATTATATTTCTGCAAGTGAATGCTTAGCTTTGGTTTTAAAATATTTTACCTTGGTAGGAAATGATATACAAAGCCAAAGTAAACTGGCTACTCACTTGAGCCCTGCATCTGAACAAGCGAATACTGTAATTGCTATTTTGCTATCCATGTCTATGACTATTTTATGTAATAACCAAAAAATTGGGTAATCATTAATCTCACAAATGTATACCTCTAATAGTCACACCTACAATAATAGCATAGTGTATAACTATACCATTGTTATTTCAGTTTTTTTAGACTGTATAATTATCTAGTTGCTGCATTATGTATTAATAACATTATATTTCTGCCATTGAATGCTTAGCTTTGATTTTAAAATATTTCAACTTGTTAGGAAATTATATACAAAGCCAAAGTAAACTGGCTACTCACTTCAGCCCTGCATCTGAACAAGCGAATCATTGCTATTTTGCTATCCATGTCTATAACCATCTTATGTAATAACCAAAAAATTGGGTAATCATATCATTAATCTCACTAATGTATACTCTAATAGCCTACAATAATAGAATAGTGTGTGTTCTTTAATACTTTTACTATTTAGGGAAAACAAAATTCCCCTGCAAGACGTCTGTCCATCTGGCAGCCCTTCATGGCATACAAACCTTAGCCTACCTTCAACTTGGTATTTGTACTTGATGGTAACTAAGCTAGCATGAATCCTTTTTTTGAAGGTGACACTGCAATCCCAATTTTTTGTATCCTTTTTTTGTAGTAGAATTAAGGCATGATGATCAAAATTATCAAAATAAACCCCAGGTCCAAAACATACTACTGAAAGCAGTGTGTGTTTGACTGTTTCTATTCTATGTTTTACCATTTTGACCATTTTATTTCTTCGCTTTTCCTATTATTTATTATGCTTGTCCTCTCTGAGTACTTTTCTTCTCTGTAAAATTGTACAGCTCTGCCTATTCATGTAGCATAAATAAAGTTATACATAAATCTATATATTGTTTTAATATATAGATTTATGTATAACTTTATTTATGCTACATGAATAGGCAGAGCTGTACAATTTTACAGAGAAGAAAAGTACTCAGAGAGGACAAGCATAATAAATAATAGGAAAAGCGAAGAAATAAACAAGTATAATTATACAGAGATTAAGTGCCATGTGCAAATGACACAGTTAGGAAGGAGGTCCTCCCATGTAGAGTTTACAATCTAAGCAGGTGGATAACATACAGACACATATTAAAGACAAAAGTGTACAGGGCTTTGGGCATTGGCCCTTAAGTGTGAGGACTGCCTAGTGACTAGGGGTCTGGATAAGTATGCCAGTAATTTTCTATTCTTGTCCCAAATGCACAAATATAGTTTGTGATTGGTATAGTAGGCCCTTTCTGGTAAGGCCTACCTCTACTTTACTAAGGAATGAGCGAGCTGCAGTCAGTGGGGCTTAAGGTGTGTTCTGCTTCAGCATTTTGTAAATATTTTTTGGCTTCCTTCTCATGGTTTTGGGTGCCTTTCCTAGCTTGGACTATGGCGTGGGAAAGAGCTCCTCTCATCACCGCTTAAGAGGCATCCCAGCGGACAGTGGGTGAGGCAGAGTCTACATTGATGACCCAATATTCTGTATATGAGCTATCGTTTAGGGAGGCGACTGTTCCATCTCGTAGCCAGAGGGGATAATTGTGGGGGGTTCCATCTCAGCGTGAGTTGGAGGGGGGAATGGTCAGAGAGTGTCTGGGGCAGGTATTGGATTTGCGTTACTTGCGGAAGGAGTTCTGAGGAGGTTAAGGCCAGGGCTATGAGAGAATGTCTTATGTGTGGAAAAGTGACATGAATATGCCTTATAATGTGGATGTTTCCACCTCCACACGTCAGTTAGTTGAAGGGCTTCCACCCATTGTGCAAGTTTAGTAGGGATAGCTGAGCCTGGGTTAAGTCTGTCTATAGAGGGTTTCATACAACAGTTAAAGTCCCCAAATATACAGAAAGAACTATGGCAAATCCGACTAGTTTAGCATTAAATTGGTCTAGGATGGATACTGCAAATGGTGGGGGAATGTAGAGGTGTATAATTGTGAGTGATTTATTGAATAGATGGCAGTGCAGGATCAGATACCTGCCATAGTGATCTGAGTGTAATTTAATTACTCCTCTTGAATACGTGGAGTAAGTGAAGTGATAATGACATCCCACCCATGGTTTTTAAGGGACAATATCTTTTCGCCCACTAGGTGGGTTTTCCTGGAGAACGAGCATGGAAGGTGAGTGCCTCTTTATATAATTGAACATAAGGCTTCTTTGAAATATTTATTTGAGGCCCCTCACATTCCATGAGAGAATGGAAAGATCAGCCATTTGGATATGTTGTGTATATGTTGTGTGCAGTGTCCATCCTTGAACTGAGTATTGCAAACAGACAATGTGACCGGAACTTCATATATCTTATTGATAAACATAAAATGCCCAGCATGTACCCTTTTCCCTCCCTACCCACCCCTCAACCTGGGTGGGTCTAATAGCCTGAAACAACATATGCATAGGAGCTATTGAGTAAACCAGCAACTATTGCAACATTAAGAACAAAACAGTTTTAGCAATGCAGTTGTAAGCCGATGCATGTACTCCGGATTCCCATGCTTTTATTTCAGAATCTGGTATATGCTCGGGTATGCAGTTGAGGACAACAAGGTAAATTGCATTTCCCGAGTTCCTAAGGCAGAGAATTTTCCCTGTTCTGGATTGTTGTAGGTTGGTTCGGTTTTAAAAAATGCAACTGTTCCAGAGTTCTTGGGGGAATGAGTGTATATAGAATGGATAATTGAATCCAACAGACCAATAGTTACACCACTCCTAGGTACTGATCTGCTTATGCCATTGTTTGGTATGGGTTTGCCCCTCCAGGATACCTATGGAGTCCAGCTTCACATTTGCAGTGTGTAATTAGGAGGGCAAATTTTACGTATGGGGTGCTCTTATGGATAGGAGTAGTGGGGTCAACGCACTCTGGTCACTTCTCCCTCCCACAACTATTTCTGGTATTTACGGGCTTCTATTGGTGTTATGTCTCGTGGCGATTACTGACATAAGTATAGGTATATGTGCTGAGGGTGTAAAGTACATATTCATCCCACCATAGACCTCATCAGCTGGAGCTGGATTGCCGGAGAAGAAGCCCAGATAACAGTGTTTTACAGAGCATTTGGGTGATCCTAACAGTTAGTTGCGAGGGGTGATCTCCTCGGATTTTTCCTTGTTAGCCAGTCGTCTGCCTCTGTTGGAGAACTGAAAATTTCGATCTGGTCGCCATCTTGAATTTGCAGTCTAGCTGATCATGCTGTATGGTATTTGGCATTCACGAATTCTCCTCTTGATTGCAGTGAACATGGCTCTTTATTTCTGAATGGTTGGGGAAAAATCTGGGTAGAGAGATATAGCAGCTCCATTGAGGCAGATAGGTCATTTTAGTCTGGCTGCTCTAAGGGCCGCATCCCAGTCTCTGCAGTTGAGCATGCATATGAGGAATGGACGCAGAGGTGCTCCAGGGGTAATGGTTTTGTTGGAACTCTGTGCACCCTTTCCACTACAAACAAGGTAGAGAATTTATCACCTCAAGTGCTGTCCTTGCGATTTTTCAGGCAGGCCAATGTTACGCACATTATTTCTGTGCAGCCTGTTTTCTAGGTCGTTGTTTTTTTTCTGAGCTACCTTCAACTGCTGCTTGATTTCCGCGATGTAATTTGGGAGCGGAGTCACTGTGTCTTCCATTGTAGAGACCCTGGTCTCTACTTCTGTGGTGCCTTCCCTTTTGTTTTGGAGATGTAGGAGAGAGAAATCCACTTTTATCTCCTCTAGTTGTGTAGTAGTACTGACAGCCATACTTCAGGGTCCAGGTTCCTCTGCAAAGGCCTTTTGAGATGTAGGACCTGGACTTCTGGTGGTTTAGTTATAGGTCTGTATTGCTGCCTTCCTTGTGGTGCTCCCCCAAAGGTCCAGGGGTATACCTGTAACCTGGGATCTTAATGAAGTCCCTTCAGTGGCAGAGAATATATTTCCAATTACTACACAGCACTATGGTTGGTGCGTGTGAAGAGCCTGTCTGGTGCGAGTAGAGAGTTCTGGTAGTTTCAGCTTGGCTGGCAGTGTTCCAGTATGCTGGTGTGTGTGTATAACACTGGGACTGCCTTTTATTTGCCCATGAGGAAGCTATAGGCTTGGTGAGGAAAGGGCCGTGCAGCTATGTGTCATGAGGGGGAGAGCTCCCAGGGTCCCCAAGACACTTGTAAGAGGGTGAACTATCATGACTGTTGAAAATGTATTGAAATCTGATATGATGAATGTTTAATGTTTATGATAGTGTTGAATGTAAATTGGAAATGTGGGTGCATTATGGAGTTAGTGGTTAGTGGTAATTGGGTAAACTTTCCACCAGGGGGCAGTAGAACCATAGAGAACAAGGGCCAAGTTGATGGAAAATGCCTACCCAGAAAGGTCAGTGGGAACATTGACGGGATGTTCAGCTGGCTGAAGCAGGGAGGTGGCACAGGTAAAAGTCCTAGGTGGGGTGAAGAAGAGGGTTGTAGAGCGTACAACTGACTGCTTAACCAGTAGGTGATGCAGTTAAAAGGCCTTTTGCTGGGTTCAGAAGGCCAGATTGCTGTGGGGTTCATTGGATAATCTGTATAACTGTGGAAGGAACCATTTGACCAACTGGTGTCGTGAGTAACATGTGTAACTGTTAATCTGTTCTTTATTTTGGAAAACTAGTGTACTGTGCCTTTAATACTCAGAAGGGGCCCTTACACATTTACCCTCCCCTAGAATCCGGGAGGGTGCGCTGGTCCAGGCAGGTTGGGATCGTGGCTCCAGTACGGCAGCGGTCCGGGGGAATAACCATGCAAGTCCGTGTGTCTCTAGGCCTCAGTCCTTTCTCTGGCCCCAGGCGAGGTGAAAGTGTTTTCCAGGACTTGGGACGTGCCGGATTGTCTTCCCAATTACTCCGGCAAAATCGCACCTGCTTGTGCTCATAAGGTAGGCGAAATTACAGTAGGGAACCCCGGGAGCTCTTGAGATTGCACCTTCTCTGTTTTGTGGCTAGCTCCGCCCCTGATCTTGAAATTTTACAGTCATTTACCAGCAAATTCCCAGTACGGGTAAGGGGTAAGGGATCCTTAATCTTTAACTTGTCATTACAAAAAGCTCCAAATTACAGGAAGGGCGTAGAGTCCATGTTAAAGGGGAACTATTATTTAATATAAGCTTCAGCACACTGAAATAAGAAGTTTTCTAAATATAATCAGTTATAAAATTTTGTACCGTTTCTGAAATAAAGTGAGCTCTAATAGATCTAGGAAATGAAAAGCCCCTCTATAAGATAAATTGGATCTAACTGTCAATGAATATCTGACACCAACTCCTGCAAGAAGACAGAATGAAGAGAAACTTGACTATTTCAGAAACTATGCAGAATATTTAATTGATTGTATTTAGAAAGTTTCTCATTTTAGTATCATTTAATTTATATTAAATTTTGATTTTCGCGATAGTTCCCCTTTAGGCAAATTATTTAATTTTTAAAACTGATTTCATGTTACCTTAAATGATTATATAATCAAGTAATAATTAGGAATACTGTATATATTTAAAGATTTTATGAAAAAGTGGTACAGGTTCGAGATCCCTTATCCAGAAACTTGTTATCCAAAAAGCTCCACATGAAGGGATGGCTATCTCCCATAGATTCCCAAGAAAATAATTCCATAATAAGTCTGTTTTAAGAAAATAATTCCAATATACCATTCTTTCGGTAAGGGCTTCAAGTTCCTCCTCCTCCTTTTTCCGGCTTTCAAAATGAGCCTCAATAAGTGTCTGTAATTCAGTGAGATCTTTTTCCATTCTCTTCCTGTGGATGTCCTGCAGTTGTACCAAGGACAGATAGATGAGATTATCATGTGCAATAGCAAATAAATTTATTAAGAACAAAAATATGCTGTTTGTAACTGTTATTAAAAATACTATATCAAGAGCTTTTAGTGAGCAATAATATTAGTGAAAACCCACATTATACCAGAGACAGATTTTCACAAGATCGAAACTGGCAGTATCCAGGGACCAAAGATAAAAGATATTCCCGACCAGGGGTGGAGCTGTGACAAGACAGAGGTGGGCAAGACTATGGGCCCTACCATTGTTTAATCCTCCCCTGCATTAAACTTGATATTATACTTCCTGTGCTTTTGACATAGGGTTGATATATAAATCTACAGGTACAGTGACTGCATGATACAAAACTGACTGTATGGCCCTGCAATTGTTGTTGGCCAATATGCTTTGTAGCACATTTGGGCCCTTAGAGTGTTATTGACACTAGACAGTTGACAATCCAAAATGAAAATGATATGCTCTATTTGCAGATTTAATCCTACGGGATTTTATCCTGTGCAATATCCTGTAGCAAATGCTTCACTTTTATTGCATAACTCTTTAAGGATATAATTCTACAAAGAAGGTCATGCAATAATCTCCATAAACAATGCACTCCTTTGCATGCACACAAATAATATGTACACACACACACATTACTGATTGTACAGTTTTCTCAAAGTGTGCACAAATTAAAAATGTTACTTGTGCAACCAAAAAAATTAAAAATTAAATGTGACAATGAGGATTTATAATTATGCAGCAATATGGCTACTATTATTAGTGAAATACTGCAGCCCTGTGAGAGAAAAATATTCTGCACGTGGAGGCTAATTTATTAAAGGTCAGATTATAGTGCTTTTAGAGGTTTTAGAAACCACAACTAAGCTCACAAACTCTAAAACCAAAAACTCTAATACCTCAAAATCTGTAAAAAAAATTAAAATTTTTATGATAATTCGTAGCAAAGAAAATCTGAAAACCTCTAAAATTCTATTTGGTTTAAAAATTGTCCCGTAGGATCAGCACACCTCCCACTAACTTCTATATGACCTTGATAACTGTTACATGTCAAAGTTTTGCCTTACTTGTTCACATTCAATTTGAGTAAAAGATGGCAATGCATAAAACAGCTGTATGTAATGTAAAACAATGTTATACTGTCAATTTATTTTGATAACCATTTTGCAATTATGCTTACATCAAAATCCACCTTTTCTCCATCTGGTATTTTTAAAGGCATCAGATTTGGCATAAAGAGCCTAGAACAATACAACAAAGGAAAGTAAGCAGGTAAACTGAAAAAAAAAAAAAGACTACTCAACTTTTCTTTACATGTTTTATATTCTGTCTGTTTACTTACTTTGGTTTAGGTTTTGACTCCTCTGTTCCAAAAATTAGGTTATGTAAATGAGAAAAGATAAATATAGTAAATGGTTTGGTGTGAAAACATTGTTTCCCCCTCTATAGCATACCCCCTTAATGTAACAAGTTTGTCAGCCATTACCAGCAGGCAGGGTCGGACTGGGCCGTTGGGACACCAGGAAAAAACCTGGTGGGCCCTGCCGCCCAGATTCACACCCAGGATTCTTCCTGCCGTTACCTCCCTTTAGTGGGCGGTCGTGGCAAAACATAGTGCAAATGCGCTGCGTGGTGGCGTTGTGCCAGCGGTGCAGCAGGGGGGGTGGAGGGGAGCACTGGACAGCAGCCCTGGTGGGCCCCGGGCCTCCCAGTCAGTGTATTCTACACACTAGGCAAGGGCTTCAATCAATGCCTCCCCCAGTCCTGCATTACAATTTCCTACCTTAGCATTATATGGTTTCTTTTATTTAATAAATAACTCACACACACATATATGTAATACATTTTCTCAGTAGCATCATTTTATCCTCTTATCATTTTTCAAGTAAACTAAGTGCAAGTAAAGGGTGGAATATCCACAGCATTTTTCTTTTAACACGTCTATGAAAAAAGTGTAATATGTGTCTAAGCTGAATGTACTTGTACCAGGAGCCACCATATTGTCCCTGTGCCAGCAGCCATGATATTGCCCCTATGTACCCAGGCCAGCACCGTTCAAATGTGTCAGGAGCAGCAAATCCCTCATATTGCCCCCAAAGTCCCCAATTTGTACCTGTGCCAGCAGGAGCCATATATATTGACCCTAATCTGTACCTGTGCCAGCAGCAGCCATATATATTGCCCCTAATCTGTACCTGTACCTAGTAATTTTGATTGTCCTTGTTTCAGTATGCCTGGTTTCCTAATTCTGACTAAAGATCCAGGCTGAAAGTGCACTTCTCTTGCACCACGTTTTCTGTAAGTATAAACCTTGCATTTGGCTTGTTGATGTTTCACAATGTCAGCAGTAGATAATTTTGCAGGCACAGTATTTTGTGGAAGTTTGATGTCTGCAACATATAACTTAGTGTGCATCTGTCTGCCATGTAATAATTCAGCTAGAGATGACTGGGTTGTCACATGGCACTCTGTGACAACTCTGTTCTAAATACTTTCCAAGATTTCCCAGTAAGATTTGGTGTCTGTAGTGCTTCTTTCAGGCTTCTGTTGAATCGCTCGATTTCTCCATTTGCTTGTGGGCAATATACTGAAGTTTTCCTATGCACAATATTCCTCTCTCTCAGAAAGAATTCAAACTCAGATGAGACAAACTGTGGTCCGTTGTCTGATATTAACTCTTTTGGATTACCTTCTCTGCTGAAGACTGTAGACAGAAATGTTATTACTGTGGCTGATGTTATATGAGAAACAAATGCAATTTCAGGCCATTTACTGTATAGTCTATCAAGGTTATAGCAAATCTACAGTCTATAGGAGCATCTGTAAAAGGACCGACAATATCAATAACAAGTTTTTCCCATGCTGAATCAGGGAATGGTACTGGTTTTACATCTGGGCTCAACTTAACTTTGTGTTCAAAGTTCTTCGCACAACCCAGTGAAGTGTTGCTTTGTGGTGAAATTTTAGACACATGCTGTGTGGCTGGCACTGGTGCTGTAGTAATGAGACCATAAATTAATTGTAGGTTTAATGCACCAAAGAGATCCCTTCCAAGTGTAGCAGTACCCTTATTCACATTGTATTATTCACACATTTTGCAGTATTTGATTCAAATTGTACAGTCACTGGCAAGCAACAAAGCACAGGGATGGGATCCTTTAAAGGAGTGCACCCACAACCCCCCTCTTATACTGACACTAAAAAATGAATTTTGGCATATGAATGTACATTAAATGTTACCTATAGGTCATGTTGATCATTTTTTTGCCGAGAGGTTTGTTTTTGTATATAATTGTTAGTTGAAGTTCCTAAGCCTGACTCTCTGACACTCTGACTTTGCCAACCTGACTGTCCCATCTCAGCCTGTTAGTTACAGTTTCTAATGCTAACGGACTCCTGCTGCACAAATATGGCAGCCCCCTCATACAGGAACATTGGGCATCAGACAGTTAATGTAAAAGCATTGTGCAAATACTTTATGGCAAAGTTAGAAGTAGCTTGCAAAGCAAATATTATAATAGATGTAAAAAAAAGTTTAATTTCAGGTGTCAGTATCTCTTTAAGTAACTGACCAGTTTCAGGGCAGGTGCAAAGTATTTCAAGAAAATATGATTTGGTGGTATAGAAACAGCTGAACCTGTATCAAGCATCAGGTTAATGGAGTGTCCCTTGTCAGCAGACGCAGTACTGACACTGGCAGTGCATATAAACTTGTCCGGACTAAATGTACCAGCTTTATCCACACTTAATACTCTAACATTTGTAGTAGTGACTTCGTGAACATCTTTAAGCAGAACTACGGCAGATCTTAGCAAAATGTCCTACTTTTGTGCATTTGCGGCACCGTTTAGTTTTTGGAGGACATGTAACATGATTTTCAGTGTGTTGTGTTGAACTACAGCAAAAGTAGTATTTTTTATTTGTATTTGCTGCACGGATTTGCAGTGTAGGTGAATCCCTTTCCTTAGCACTGTATTTTGCCTGTGACTGTGCATTATTAGGCCACAGTGCTGAATTCACAGTCTGTACATTCCCAGCAGTTCCCTGACTGAGAGTTTTAGCCTCTGCCACTGCTGTTTCAATTTGGCTAGAAACTGTAATAGCCTTTGCAAGGGTTAAATCATGCTATAGGAGCAGTCTCTCTCTAATGTGAGGTGAGTTTGTTTTTTCCACTATTTGGTCTCTTAGCATTTCATCTGTTAGCTTCCCAAACTCACAGGTAACAACCAGCTCTATCAAAGCTGCAACAAATTGTTCTGTAGATTCCACGTTGGCGGGATTTATATCTTTCAGCAACCACATTTACTCTTGGCATGAAAAAGTTCTTTATAGCAGTAAGAGCAGTTTCATAAGTATCAACAGGTAATGTATAGAATATACGCTGTCCCTCTGCTCCCAGGCAGTGAATAAGTAAAGCACGCTTTCTAGCAGCAGAATTCTCCCCATGGTCAGCAGCAATAATGTAATTTTCAAACATACGGATCCAAGCAGTAAAAGGTATAGTAGGCTCACCTGGGTTTGGAAGAAAAGCTGCAGGCTGCTGCAGAGTTAGAAGGTCCCATCCTCGTCGCCAATCTGTTATGTTTTGGGTAGCCGAGGATGAGTAGAGTATAACAGTGCTTTATTAGCAGAGACTCATGCAGCCATTATACAACAGTCACTTTCACTTTTAAGCTGTCAGGAAGTATGCACAGTCTGGGCACAGTGACATCTACAGGCCATTTGTATAAACACCACATCAAGTTTTGCCTTACCCTTTCATATAGTTACATAGTTAAATTGGGTTGAAAAAGGCCACAGTAAATTTAGTTCAACCTCTTTAAACAACCCCAGTACATATATACAGGGATATAATTACAGAGAAAACACAGCCTGTGACTGCAGGGGGTCCAAGAGGTATAGAGATCCCACAAGTCCCTAAATCATTTAAAGTTACAGTAGATATTAGTGAAAAAATAAAAGTCAACCTCTAGACATTTTGGGGGCCTGAAAAAATTATTTGCCCTGGGGCTCAGTAATATCTAGTTAAGCCACTGCATGGATACACTCCATACTAATATATATATATATATATATATATATATATATATATATATATATATATATATATATATATATATATATATATATATATATATATATATATATATATATATATATATATATATATATATATATATATACAGTGAAACCTCAATTTTACATGCCCTGAGTTTAAGTTTTCCCTCATTTTACATTGTTATTTTGTGGTCCAAGAAAGAGGAGGTTTATGCGGAGTTAATTACATTTTTGGATGATAAAAGTCTGTCTCGGATTATGAGAGAAGTAGCTGATGATGGAAGGAAAGTGCTTCACATCCTGAGAAACCACTATACCAGCAAAGGAAAGCCACGAATAATTATCTTATACACAGATACAGTTAACATCCCTTCAGAAAGCTGCAAATTAAAGTGTCACAGACTATGGCAGAAACAGCCATTACAGCACTGAGAAATGCTGGAGAGACACTAAGTGATGGACGGTTGATTGCAATGATTCTTAAGGGCCTGCCGGAATCATTTAAACCCTTTCATATCCATATAGTTACATAGTTAAATCGGGTTGAAAAAAGACAAAGTCCATCAAGTCCAACCCCTCCAAATGAAAAATCAGCATCCATACACACACCCCTCCCTACTTTCACACAAATTATATATACCCATAACTATACTAACTATAGAGTTTAGTATCAGAATAGCCTTTGATAGTCTGTCTGTCCAAAAAATCATCCAAGCCATTCTTAAAGGCATTTACTGAATCAGCCATCACAACATCACCTGGCACTGCATTCCACAACCTCACTGTTCTGACTGTGAAGAACCCCCTACGTTGCTTCAAATTAAAGTTCTTTTCTTCTAGTCTGAAGGGGTGGCCTCTGGTACGGTGATCCTCTTTATGGGTAAAAAGGTCCCCTGCTATTTGTCTATAATGTCCTCTAATGTACTTGTAAAGTGTAATCATGTCCCCTCACAAGCGTCTTTTTTTTTCCAGAGAAAACAACCCCAACCTCAATCTACCCTCATAATTTAAGTCTTCCACACCTCTAACCAATTTAGTTGCACATCTCTGCACTCTCTCCAGCTCATTTATATTCCTCTTAAGGACTGGAGTCCAAAACTGCACTGCATACTCCAGATGAGGCCTTACAAGGGACCTATAAAGAGGCATAATTATGTTTTCATCCCTTGAGTTAATGCCCTTTTTTATGCAAGACAGAACTTTATTTGCTTTAGTAGCCCAGAATTAGACAACTTGTTATCTACAAAAAACCCTAGATCCTTCTCATTTAAGGAAACTCCCAACACACTGCCATTTAGTGCATAACTTGTATTTATATTTTTTTTTGCCAAAGTGCATAACCTTGCATTTATCAACATTGAACCTCATTTTCCAGTTTGCTGCCCAGTTTTCCAACTGAGACAAATCACTCTGCAAAGTGGCAGCATCCTGCATGGAACCTATAGTTATGCACAATTTAGTATCATCTGCAAAAATAGAAACAGTACTTTCAATGCCCACCATTAATCATTAATAAACAAGTTGAAAAGCAAGGGACCTAGTATAGAGCCCTGTGGTACTCCACTAACAATACTGGTCCAATTAAAAAATGTTCCATTTACCACCACTCTTTGTAGTCTATCTTTTAGCCAGTTCTCTATCCAGGTACAAATACTATGTTCCAGGCCAACATTTTAACCAGTAACCTTTTGTGTGGCACTGTATCAAATGCTTTAGCAAAGTCTAAGTAAATTACATCCACTGCCATCAAAGAAACGAGGTCCCTTAACTTCTCATAAAAAGAAATTAGTCTGGCAAGATCTATTACACATAAAACCTTGCTGGCATACACTCATAGTATTATAATTTGCTATAAAGTCCAGTATCTTATCTTTGAATAACCCTTCAAAAAGCTTTCCTGACACAAGGTGATGGAAAAGTGACTTTTATTGAGTTTAAAACACAGTTATGAAGTTTTGAGGACACTGAGAAATGCCATGGAGAACACTATTTGAGATGGCATGGTGTATGTTACTTGAGTGTTAATTGCCAAAAGAGTTATGGACATATGCAGTAATAACTGCTGCTATGCTTCGCAGTGTTTTAACAATTGTTTAAGGCAAACTCCATACTACATGATAAATGGGAGAAAGCCTAATCTATCAAAGATGAAATCTTTTGGGTCAGAATGCTTTGCATACCAATATGATAAAAGAAAACTAGACTCAAAGCGTAAAAAGGTAATTTTTGTAGGATATGACAGAAATAGTCCCTCATACCTGGTGTATTACCCAAGCACTGGAAAGGTATTTAAACACAGGCTAGTAAAGTTCATTACAAAGAGTGTAACGGAGAGACAAACTCAAACTGATGTGTTATAGATGCTGATGTAACATTTATAGGGAAAGGTGTGTACGCCCTATATTAAACTCAAATCCAGGAGATGTCCCAGTATCTGAAGTTGAGAGTGCAGAGGACAGTGATAATGGCCAAATACAGGACCGCCATTGTACAAGATACCCCAAAAGGGACAGTACTTAGATGACTGATCTACTAAAGTCAGATTGTAATGATCAGATACTGACAAACATTAACTACTGTTACAGAGCACATAATACTTTTAGAGAAGTCATAGATTCACCCAGTCATATATATGGCTTAATGCAGTGAAAGATTAAATAGATTCTCTAAAAGATAATGATACGTTCACACTGAACACTCTACCAGAAGGTAAAAATGCAGTGGGGGTAGATGGGGAAAAAAAAGCAATGCAGATGGATCTGAAACATACAAAGCTAGATATGTAAAAGGTACTTTTGGGTTAAGAAAATGTAAGGAGAACTTAAAACTTGAGGCATATAATGATGCTAGTGGGGCCTCAGACCTAATTGACAGAAGAAGCACAACAGGATATTGTTTTAGTCTATCCAGGAATGGTGCATTGATTTCTTGGAACAAACAAACAACCCACTGTCTTCCTGTGAGGCTGAATATATAGCACTGACTGCTACCACACAGGAGAGTTTATAAATGGACAGTAAGGGGCAGATTCACTAACTTCGAGTGAAGGATTCGAATGAAAAAAATTCGAATTTCGAAGTATTTTTTGGGTACTTCGACCATCGAATTGGTTAAATTCGTTCGAATTCGAACGAAATCGAACGAATCGAAGTAAAAATCGTTCGACTATTCGACCATTCGATAGTCGAATTACTTTCCCTTTAAAAAAAACTTCGACCCCCTACTTCGGCAGATAAAACCTACCGAAGTCAATGTTAGCCTATGGGGAAGGTCCCCATAGGTTTGCTAACCTTTTTTTGATCGAAGGATTTTCCTTCGATCGTTGGATTAAAATCGTTCGAATCGTTCGATTCGAAGGATTTAATCGTTCGATCGAACGAAAAATCCTTCGATCGATCGAACGCAGGATTAGCGCTAAATCCTTCGACTTCGATATTCGAAGTCGAAGGATTTCAATTCGAGGGTCGAATTTCGAAGTATTTTTAACTTCGAAATTCGACCCTTAGTGAATCTGCCCCTAAATGTCAATATGAGCCAGTAAAAAGTTTTGAAGATAAACAAGGTGCAAACATTTTGATATCAAATACCATTTTCTTAGATCTGTACTAAGTGAGAGAAAGATAACTCTTGAGTATTGTTCCACAAATACAATGGTAGCAGATGTAAAGACAAAGTTTAAACTGGGAGAATTTGTACATTACATGAGATTGAGTTACCGGTTATCCCATCTCTTAAGCAAAATGGCAACTATTGTTTTGGAAATGGGCAAAAAAATACCTTAACTTCTTGTTCCTCATTTACACCTGTGTGTGAATAAACCAATGCAACACTAAAAATCCTTATCCATATGGAATGTATCATAAGCTAAATAGAAACAATTGTATTGAAAATATCTGGTACTTATTAGATTTGAATGTGAATGTTAGCTTTCTAGTTTTTCTAATTTTCTAATTAAGCTTTTCCATTGAGAAGCTGCTCTGACTATTAGAAAATAGTATACTGTATACTGTTAACCCATGGATGGCCCACAAGAAGTAAATTTAAATCAAAATAACTTTAAAAATCTTTAAAAGAGAACTAAAGCTTATCAAAGGCCAGGAAAGCAATACAATATGCTTCAGGCTTCTCTACTAACCCTAAGCCACCTTAGCTCTTTAGCCTGCAAAGATATCCCAGTAGCTCCCCATCTTGTTTTCTGCTGATATACAGCACATGGTCTATGCTGCTGTCAGTTTAGGGGCCGACACACAGATAGAATATAAATATAACAGGACTGTTAATATTTCATTCAGTTTCTCATTACATGGTAGCATAGAAATCCGTGCAATTTGCATCAGAATTAAGTAAACAGCCCTGTAGCAGCAGCTTATATGAGTGGTGCAGTAATTTCAGTACATAAAATTCTGAATTTCTACCCATAATTATTTTTAGGGTTTAGTTCTCCTTTAAAATACGGGATATTGAGGTAGGTAGGGAAAGAGCAGTGGGGGTTTTCATATTGAGTTGGCAGTGGTAGAAGCTTGCAGTTACAGCATGAGGTACAGTAGGACTAGGCTATCAGAAAATTAGAGCTGACGGAATATATGGCCTTCAGGAAGAGCAAGAGAGTGTGGTTCATTAGAATGAACTAGGCTAGTTCTTGTAATACTGAAACAAGGGGGAAAATGTCTATATTTTGTACTGACCACTGTACAATATTATTTACCTTCTTCCTCTTCATTTGCTTCCTCTTCATTATCTGTGTCTGCATATATCCGGATCCAGACCACCTAAAGGTGTATTGCCTGAGGGAATTGATGTATGCTTGACTACTATGCCTTATGGGAGTCACAGTCTCCACTTTGCTGTATCTACCTCATCTATCCATTCAACTATATAGGATATGCTAATTACCTCCCCCTGCGTGAGTAAGCCTGTGGTCAAATGCATATAATAAATCCATTTGTTATTTCATTATAAGAACCTCCTATTGTCAGTAGCCCGTGTTTTGTAGTTCTACTATACCCCAAGGGAAAGCTACCACTTGGCGAAGGCCCTTACCCTGTTGTGTAAGTCGCAATGTAACCCATGCTCATACCAATAGCAGTAGCCTGGATAGCTCAGATTGTTGTTACACTGATATGACCATGATACAAATTAAATGTATCCTAGACTTCTTTCATGCAAGTAGCATTAATTAGTAACTGTCATTCTGAGAGGTTTTTTCCCACCAACTAAATCAGGTTATTGAGAAATATTTTGCAAAGCATGAACTTAATGAGCTCAAACTACGTTTTTTTAACATCCTTTACTATGTATAGTTAATAATTGCTCATGGTACAAGTTGATCCAGGGACTAGTCTGGAAGGAATTTTCCCCCTCTGAGGCAAATTAGAGAGGCTTCAAATTGGGTGTTTTGCCTCTGGATCAACTAGCAGTTAGGCTAAAAAATAGAGTTAAACTGTGTCTTTTTTCAATCTAACTTACTATGTTACTCTGTATGTTAAAATTCTTCCACTAACATACTTTGTTATAATATCTAAAATAAGGGAATACTATTATATTATAATGTATAATTTGTAGGGATGTACCAAGTTCATAATTTTAGGACTTGCTAAAAATCCACCAGAAAAGACTTGAATCCCAAAAAAAATACAAACCCAAATCTGCATATTTAAATGAGCAAAGTTTCATCCCAAGGAAATCAGGTCCTGGGAATATATTTTTTAAAAGGTGTCATCACTGATTTTGAAAAAATTATTTTCGAATATGTACTATTTTACTAACATATTGCAGATGGCAATAGCAACCAATCTGCAATTGGCTTTGAAGTCTACAAACAAATTGAAAAGCAAAAGATCTGATTTGGATAACTGTACATGTGCACAAATGAACCCTCTAATTTTTTTGAGACGAAAGCTAAACTAAAGTAAAGCACTATCTACTTAGCCCCAAAAGCTAACTTCTGAATGAATGTAATGTGTTTTAAAACCAGCAGTATTATAGTTTTTATTCAATTTATTTAACCTTGTATCCTTCAGTAATGTCATTGCAGGAAGTGAATTTTATAAACTGGATACATATGGGCAGATAATGGCAGAATAACACTCCTCAATAACCTGGGCACCCAAACTTATTTCAGTACAGACTAGTGTTTCAGGATAGCACCGTGCCCCTTTCTCAAAGTCTTTGAGAAGGAAACTTTGCCCATAGTGGCAAATGACTTTAGAGTACACATTTATGAGTCATTTATGACAGCATGTGCAGTGAACAAACTGCAATTTACAGTGCAATTGCCATGTTTTTCCCAATGATGCAGGATTTTTTTCCAGAATGCAGCATTGTTATGTTCACCTGGCAGAGTCATACCTGACAAAATTGCAGTCAGTGCATTAAAGGACCAGTAACACAAAAAAATGAAGTCCACCAGTTTTATCAGTGCAGGGCAGCAGTACATTAAATTGTCATTTCACACTTTCAGTTTTGGTGTTACTGAATGGGGAGAGACTTAACTTTCCCTAACATGGGAGTGTGACAGCTCCTTTTTCTGAATTGTTTTTTACCTTGTGTATTTTTCTCTGTAAAAACTTACCTTGCATCCGATTGGTCAATTTTCAATCCTGGCCTTCTGATCGGTCGATTCAAAAAAGGAGCGTGGCTTTGCGTGAAAAGCCACGAAAGCCGGCTATATAAAGGCAAGCTGGACGAACGCTCTTCATTCTTCACCGGCAGACGACGCGAGAGGATCGATTGGAAAATGGCTGAAGAGAATCCGGGCGGCAGACTTCGCGACATCCTTGGATGGATCCAGGACACGAAGACACCCAGACGCTCCTTCAGCAATGCCAGCTCGCATCATCGTTGACGCCATCAGTCATCACCACTTCCGACTGCAGAGCCTCCAGGATCGCCATCAGAGGAAGCTGCGTCATCTTCAGGAGCCCCTTCTGCCGTCGCCATCCAGCACACCCCAGCTTCGCGTGGACCAGGAAAGAGGCGGATCGTCGCCACCAAGAGGAACACCAAAGGAAAACAAGCGGCAAAGAAAAGAACCCAGATGACGTCAGCGGTCTTCGCCAAGAAGAGGATCGTTGCTGACCCACCGCAAACAGGAGTTTGGCTGTCGGCTTCCCCCCCTCCATCGCGAGTGAGTTCCACCGCTGTTGCAAGTGGTGGGCCACTCCAACAAAATAGCTGTAACACTTTTAGGGCCCAAAGGGTGAGGGGGAGGTCTGGCAGCTCCTACCAGTGGCGTAACTACTGGGGGAGCAGCGGGTGCAATTGGGCCAGGGCCCGCACCCCCTCAGGGTGGGGGGGCGGCGGGCCAGCAGCGCATCCCGCGCCAGGGCCCGCCCCCCTCTAGTTACATCACTGGCTCCTACGCCGGGCACCAGGTCGGCAGGGGACTGCAAAGCCACCCAGAACCGGGGCCCTCCAGCTGTAACACTATAGGGCACCCGGTTCTGCCACCTGACTGCAGAGGACGCCCCTTTTCATCATCTGCCATTCACAGCGCACCCCAGCCTACTGGTTTTACCCCTCAGGAGGAGAGTCAACCCATCCGAGTGATTGGTAACTATTCTACCAATGATGTCATAAAATCTTTGTTAGCTTTGTGGCGTCAACGCATATAAGCAGGGGGGCTGTCTCTTCTCAAGTAGCTGAAAATTTGGCATGCTTACATCGCAAGCTGGAATGAGTGGATGAAGTTCAAAACAAGTTTTCCCAAAGATCATTATCAAGGGGACAGTGATGTCTTATTGTCTTTTGTACTGGAGCAAGTTGAGGCTCAGTACTCTCTTTCAGCTATAATGAAAAAATTAGCAGGCATATCCTTTTTAAAGGTTCAAGGTGAAGCTGACATAACTAAATCCTTTTTGGTCAAACAAATCCTTCGGGGTGTTGGTAGGATTACACAAGCTGTTGACATTAGGAGACCCATCACATTATCATTGTTGAAAGATTTAGTTTTAGTTCTACCTCAAATATGATATTCTCAGTTTGAAACAATGTTGTTTACTTTGTTATTTTCGGTGTCTTTCTTTGGTGCCCTTCGGGTAAGTGAGTCGGTCTCTCATAGTAAAAGGTCCCCAGGGGGTATTGGGAGTGAAGACATTCATTTGGTTGAGAGTAAATTAAAAATTATATTAAAAAAATCAAAAACGGATAAAGTGGGGAGAGGGACAACCCTTTGGCTTGGTAATAGCACGGAACAGTCGATATGCCCAGTATTAGCTTTTAGCCATTATCAGCAAGTCAGGCCCTGCTTTCCTGGCCCTTTCTTTATACACAGTGATGGATCTTTTGTTACAAGCTTTCAATTTGTGAAAATTCTCAAAGGAGCGGTCAGTAAATTAGGTATACCACCTGACCACTAGAACACACATTCTTTCTCCATTGGAGCTGCCACGCAAGCCTCATTGATGGGTTTAGGAGAAGAGTTCATCAAAAGGCTTGGCAGATGGAACTCCTCTAGATATCAACTTTATGTTAGACCTATCCTTGTTTAGTAAGTCTTATCTTCTTCGTTACAGTTTCTCCCACATTGGTCTGGATTATTGGACACTCTTTCGTCCATAGAGCAAGAGCTAGAGCAGAACAACAAACCTACACAACTAATTTAGGCATTAAAGATGTTAGAATTGTTTGGATGGGCATTCGAGGCCTTAAATGGCCAGATTTATTACCAATAATTTTGCAAATGAAATCTCGTTGGGGTTTCCCAGCAATTATTCTGATCCATTTATCTGGGAATGACATAGGAAAGGGAAGAAAAATGTACTTAATTCGTAATATAAAAAAAGAGACCTTGCTCAGATCAAATTTATTTTTCCCAATACTGTGATAATTTGTTCTGAAGTTGTGCCCAGATTAGTCTGGCTTCAAGATGCAGGCTTTCATCCCGTTGAGAGATGCCGTAAAAAACTTAATTTTTCTATTTCAAAATTTTCCAAGACAGTTAATATTTTGGTTTATAGGCACTATGAGTTGGCCTGTATTGCTCGGACAGGGTACATTTGTCAGATATCGGTTTTGACATTCTGAACATGGGATTCCAAAGTGCAATAGAGAGAGTTTTACATGTGTGGGGAATGGCCAAGGCCAATGTAATGGTTTAATTGCATTGACGTGGAGGTATGCTATTGGCTAGGTGGTAAATTGGCGGGGCTTAAGAATATTTGTTGTTAATCTTTAAGACGGTCCGCTGCAGAGATCTGATGCAGAGGCTGGCTGGGAAGATATGTATGAGCAGGTATTAGGATCATTAGCAATGGTTAATGTTCTGATTGATATGATATTTAATAAACAGCTGCGGCCATTCTCCACCATGTATGTGTCCGTGTCTATAATTTGGTTGTTATGTTATTATTGGGTTGTGCTAAGCAAGTAATGCTGTCTGCAACTCCCATGTTCCTTTAAGATTAGTACAAATCAAACACTCCAATTGACACAGCAGAGCTCAATTCAGAACAGTAGGCAGGAAGGACAGATCATTCGCAAGCACATACAGAATAAACAAAAGTGCAAAAATTGCCCTTTGACACAAGTAATGAATGGGGTTTTACATGCTGCCAACTATGGAGAAATTTGTAGGACAACAAGTGCGGTTACAGATGTAAAATACCCCTTGTGTTTGTACATACCATCTTCTTCAGGCTCCTCCTCTCCCCCCTCATTTTCTGACACTAGGAACATAAGATACAAATTAAGTTTAAGGTTTATCTGTATTTATAGCCCTGACAAAATATTTTATGTGAAAAACATAGGGAGTATGTTTACCTTAATAATATCTTTGTTTGGTGCTTTATAAACGTAAAAAGCTTTAAACAGGGCATAAAGCCTAATATTTATATGAATTTACTGTACCAGCCCAGAGATACACAAGAGATATAACAATAATTATTTATTACTTTAAGGGGGTTATTTACTTAAACTGATTTTTCCCCTCATATTTAACCAGAAAGAAACCCAGCCTAATTCCATGAATTTGGCTTCTTTACTAATATTTCAGGTCCAAAAAATCAGATTAAAAAATTTTTTTTTTCAAGTTTAAAATCAAAAAACAAAACCAGAAAATTAGAGTTTTAATTCGAACCGTACAACTTTATCAAATATTACTCAAAAAACTCGAATTTATTGTTTTATTAAACCCAAGGTCTCTCGTAAATGGATACAACTACTTCTTGGCTTAGTGCCAATGGCCGGGGTCATAAGCCTAGGGGCTTATGCCCACAGCCATTTGCACTAATCCATGAAAAAGTTGTGTGCGTGCAGCCCCAACACTGGGCACAAAACATGTCAAGTAATGTTTTTTAATGAAAGCTCAGATTTTACCAACACCCTGCTGCAGTCATGTGTTTCTAATGAGTGGAGCATTTGATCTGCCTGAAAGCTACTAGATGCTTTCAGGCAGATCAAATGCCCCAGGGCCCCCTTCGGCTGCGCACCATGTGTGTGCACAAGCGGCGGCGCAGCACGTGTATATGTGTGTGCAATGCAAGTATGTGTGTGTGCCGTGCCGTGTGCCACGGGTGCGCCCTGTGCGCGCCTGCACTATCATTAAGAAGCTTTCTTTGCGGATGTAGGTGCGGATCTGAGTCCAACCCTGTATGTGCAAACAAATAAAAAAATGTTCCAACATTTCAAGGAAAGTCAAAGGACAATATTGCCTAACCACGTCCCAAATACAAAATTTTATCATATACAACACAGTAAACACTCTCAATGTAAATTAAAAAAGTCAAAGCAAACATAAATAAAACAACTAACACCAAAAATAGAATTTAAACAATTAACTGTTGGCAAGCCCAAATTAAAAAAAAATCACATCTTCTCAACATGAATTGATCTACTACAGTGCTGTCCAACTTCTGTCTACATGGTGGAGGGCCGATAATGGAACACACCTACTTTAAACCACACCCATGTTACCACAAAACCATGTCCACATTAATAGCACACCAAAAAACCAAATGGTTGGTCCTCACTGCAGGGATATTACTCATATGTGAAAAAGGTTGTCATATTAAGACATACCCTTACATCCATATGACTCCTTCCCCCCCCTCCTGTGGATAACACAGTACACCCAGCACACAATTAAGCACCTTAGGGGCCCCTAACAATTTTCAAATGCTAACAAACCCCCAGAACAAATACCAGGCTTATGTTTCACAGGCAGAGCAAGGCACACACAGGGCACACACAGGAAGCATAGGGCAGAACAGAGCAGGAGACATATGGGGTGCTGTTTGTCCCAAATACATTCTGTATACAAAACAATCCCTAATACACAGAATTAATGTCTCTCATGGTATATAAGTATTTGTGACCATACACAGATAAAAAAATATACAAAAGACTTATTTCTATTTAAGATTGAGAACAAAATCTGGTTAGTACACAAAAGTAAGTCACTATATTACAATCTGTACATTTTAACAAGCAATCTGTCTTACAAATGTATAACCTCGGATGCACTTATGTGCAAAGTTACTTACAGAATGAATTATGTAAAAAAACTTGGACATAATATATAATAGTGTAACTAACTAGGGCATGTCAAGCTAGATTTGAATGACAAAATAGATATTTGTGACAGAAAGCAGGATTTTATGGTACAGGATTCATTCTTTCCACAAAATGAAAGCTCAATTTCACAAAACAGATAAAATATCCAATCTGTAAAGCAATACTGTAAAGTCACAATCCTAAACCAATAAGAACAAAGCGTATTGCCATATAACAAACGAGAAGTTGCCACCTCTGCTCCACATGGCTGCATCATCTCTAAGGCATAGTATCTGGCCTGCTATAGAGGGTGCCCTCTAATGTTCCCTCTGCTGCATAGTAATAAACACGAACAAACATTTACTAAAAGGGCTGCTGTTATATGGCTATTCTTAGTGTAGTAACCTGCTTGTGTTGACATTTTGGGCACTCCTGCTGTTTTGCCATTGTCTTATGATGCATTCCTGTTTCGCTCTTCCTGTCTAAGCTGAGAGCAATAATGGGGCAGGCCACACCTACCTGCCATGTTGTAATAATTGTACCAGAAGCAGGGGCGTAACTATAATGGAAGTAGACCCTGTGGCTGCAGGGGGGACCAGGAGGTATAGGGGCCCCATGAGACCCTAATTCATATACAGTTTCAATAAATATTGGTGAAACAAGTCAACCTCTAAACATTTTGGGGGCCTGAAAAATAATTTGATGCGGGGCCCAGTAATATCTTGTTACCCCACTGAGTCCAGACGTTCCTGTGCTTGTCTGGCTGCTTTGCCTGAACTAACACAGCAGACTCATTTAATCCACCACCAGCCAGTTTATCACACATCATATTGCAGCCTAACCCATCATCATACCTCCCAATTGTCCCTTTTTTAGAGGGACAGTCCCTCTTTTGACAGCTCAACCCACTGTCCCTCATTTGTACTGAAAAGTCCCGTTTTTCTCTGCACAGAACAGCCAGGAAAAGAAACAATATTCCTAACTTAATTGGCTTTTGGCAGAGAGCCCAGAACAGCCACAGCTGCAGATAAGATACTTTTGTAACAATTTCAAGATAAGCAAATAAGTAATTGTAACAATATAAGATAACAGGTCCCTTGGGAAATGTTAGACTCAAAGCTTAAAGGGCAATTCACCTTCATTAGCAAAACTGTAATAACTGAAAAAAAACAGAAATATGTTCAAACTTTAATAACCTACAAAATTTTGTGAAATGAACATGGTAATTAGGGGGTGTGGCCACAAAAATGTGTGTGGTCAAAAAAATTGCCACACCACACGTGCCAAATTTTTTGTCCCTCTTTTTATTTCCAAAATGTTGGGAGGTATTCCCATCATTATAATTGGTCCAATATCCCTTCAGTGATGTCTGACAAACTCTCAGAGTCAGTTATAAATCTTGTATAGCCACATATGCCAGATTATATACCAATCCATTAAACCATATTTCATCACTATGGCAGCTTTGTCAAAAGCAGAGTAACAGTTTGTGAATGAGCAGAGATACCCATGGGTGAAGTTTTCCCATACTGATTAATCTGGCATATGTGGCTCAGCAAGGCAGCTGAATGACCCACTGGCGGATGGAGTTCAGCAGCATAGTCTTGTTGAAAAATTTTGAACTCACTCTAAGGAAAATACTATTTTTCTAATTATATTATACACACAAAAAGTTTTATGCACGTGACAATTTTGATGCTTGCAAATTTTTTTGGATGTGGTGGATTTTTTGCCGGCAAATTAATTCGCTTGCTGCAAAATGTGGTAATTCGCACAGAATTTGTGTCTGGCGAATTTAATCGCCCATCACTATCCCTAATCAACAAGGTTACACAATGTACTACATAGACTTTAGGGGTCATTATAACTACAGTTGCCATGTTTTTTTTTAACCACAATGCAGAATGCAGGTGAGATGTCTGACACAATTGCATCCAATGCATTACAATTTGCACAACTATTTTGTGCTCTTACACTAATCAGACCCAATTGCTCTTTTCTAATTCTGGGTATTGTCATTACTGATGTGACATGTGCGCAGTTGTGCTCTCTGCACTAGTGTTGTGCCCCCCCTCGACCCGCTCTGATGTGAAAGGCAGTGCTGGCCAAGTTGGCTGGGCGCCCTAACCGCCTAAGCAACCCAGCCTACTATGTCGCCCCCCCCCCTCCACATGCACGCAGGTGAACAATTGAGTGCGCACAAACACTCACATGCACAGACCAGCACACGCACAGATGATGCATACATGCGCATGCGCAGAGGAGCGTGAGCGTCCACGGTGCTGAGATTGCTCTTGCACTTGTGCAGATGGGGGTTAGAACTAGGGGGAATCTGCAGAAGAGGTACTGTGCCTGGCACCCCTCCAACTTTGCGCGCTAGGCACGTGCCTCTTCCGCCTACCCCTAGTTCCGGCCCTAGTGTAAGGGGTAAGCACTGGCCGGTAAGGGGACGGCATCATTAGAGCCCTTTTGTTATAAATGAATGTAAAGCATTGTGCAGCTTGTTGCTTCTATATAAATATATTATGATCCCCTAAAATTGCCCCTGCCTAAATGACCCCTTTTGTTTACACACAGTACTCGGGAGTGGCTGCTCATATAACCTACACATCATACTATACAGAATGTGTTCGCACATGATCAGTCCCACATTTCTGGCTAAACCTATTATGTAGTAGTTGAACTATAGCTAAGCACATTATTAAGAGACTGCTAAAAGCTAACTGGTGCAAGATTACTAGCTAGGAAGAAACATTGGAGCCTAACAATCACATACAAAACTTATAACTGACTGAGAGTTTGTCAGAAATATAATTGAAGGAAATTAGACCAATTATAATGATGGGTTAGGCTGCAAGATGATGTGTGATTAACTGGCTGATAGTGGATTAAATGATTCTGCTGTGTTAGTTCAGGCAAAGCAGCCAGAGAAGCACAGAAACTTATAGATATTACTGGGCACCGCAGTAAATTCTTTTTCAGGCCCCCAAAATGTTTAGAGGTTGACTTGTTTTACCAATATTTATTGAAACTGTATATGAATTAGGGTCTCATGGGCCCCTATACCTCTTGGGTCCCCCCTGCAGCCGCAGGGTCTGCTTCCTCTGTAGTTACACCCCTACTTCCGGTACATTACAACATGGCAGGTAGGTGTGGCCTGCTCCATTATTGCTCTCAGCTTAGACAGGAAGAGGGAAACAAGAACAGGGAACCAAGAACAGGAGTGAATCAGTGAATGCCCTTAACCAAAAGTGCAGCATTATATTTCTCAGCCATTTGTAAAAACTTCCAATTATGAACCTGTAGTGTTTAACAGCAGCCCTTTTAGGAAATGTTTGTTCATGTTTATTACTATGCAGCAGAGGGCGCCCTCTATAGCAGGCCAGATCCTATGCCTTAGGGATGATGCAGCCATGTGGAGCAGAGCTGGCAACTTCTCATCTTGTTTGTTATATGGCAATAAGCTTTGTTCTTATTGGTTCAGGAATGTGACTGACAGTGTTGCTTCACAGAATGGTTATTTTATCTGTTTTGTGAAACTGAGCTTTCATTTTGTGGAAAGAATTAATCCTGTACTATAAAATCTCGCTTTCTGTCACAAATATCTTATTTGTCATTCAAATCTAGCTTGGCATGCACTAGTTAGTTACACTATTATATATTATGTCCAAGTTTTTCTTTTTACATAATACATTCTGTAAGTAACTTTGCACATAAGTGCGTCCATTACATGGAGATTGCTTGTAAAAATGTACAGAATGGAGTTTGTAATATAATGACATCCTTTTGTGCACTAACCAGATTTTGTTTTCATTCTTTAATAGAAATAAGTCTTTTGTATATTTTTTCTGTGTGTGGTCATAAATACTTATATACCATGAAAGACATCAATTCTGTGTACTAGGGTTGGTTTTGTATACAGAATATATTTAGGACAAACGGCACCCCATAGAGGTCAGCACATGACCCTTCAGACAGCCAAAGTTGTTTTTGTTGTGTGGTGTTGAACCAGAACTGGCAAAGCTGTCTCCTTGAGATAAGTAAAATTGCTCCCATTATGAGGCAAAGAGCAGACACAGTGGCGTAACTACCGAGGAAGCAGACTCTGCAGTCGCGCGGTGTCCAGGGGGCCGGGCCATGCCTACTTCCTCAACACTATGCGCAGGCTGGGACAGCAGCGGCTGAAGAGTCCGGGGAAGCACCACTGGCCCAGCCGTTCATATGAACAATATTACCAGAAAGACCGGGATGCCCAATCAGCTGTACATATGAAAACAGTAACCAATCACAGACGGAACCCAGAATGTCAGCGGCATAGGCGGAGCGTGACTTTTTTGTTTGGGGAGGCTAAAGTTGGCCATACACAGGCTAAATTACATGGGGACTTGTATAATAATTATCAACCCAATTATCAGTGGAAACTGTGCCAAAGCCCAAGGGAGTGATTTATCCATTAAATACCCTCTGATTTACTAGTACAGGTACAAGGCCTGTTATCCAGAATGCTGGGATTTTCCGGATAACGGATCTTTCCGTAATTTGGGTCTTCATGCCTTAAGTCTACTAGAAATTCAATTAAACATTTAAAAATAAACCCAATAGGCTGGTTTTGCTTCCAATAAGGATTAATTATATCTTAGTTGGGATCAAGTACAAGCTACTGTTTTATTATTACACAGAAAAAGGAAATCATTTTCAAAAATTTGGACCATTTGGATAAAATGGAGTCTATGAGACAACCATTCCGTAATTCAGAGCTTTCTGGATATCGGGTTTCCGGATAAAGGGTTCCTATACCTGTACTGGAATAACTGTATTGTGATTCTAATTCTGAGCAATCAGAAAATATTTTTGGGTGCTTTGTTATCAAACCGCATATGGACACAACAAATATTGACATGGTTGCACTCACTGAAAGGCAGACATAAAGGGCACATTTACTATTGGTCGAATATCGATGGTTAATTAACCCTCGATATTCAACCGTTTAAGTAAAATCCTTCGACTTTGAATATCGAAATCGAAGGATTTACCGCAATTCGTTCGTTTGAACGATCGTAGGAAAAATATTAATCCATCGATCGAACGATTTCCTTTGATCAAAAAAAGCTAGGAAAGCCTATGGGGAGCTTCCCCATAGGCTAACATTGGTGCTCGGTAGGTTTTAGGTGGCAAAGTAGGTAGTCAAAGTTTTTTTTAAAGAGACAGTACTTCGACTATCGAATGGTCGAATAGTTCGAAGGTCGAAGTAGCCAATTCGATGGTCGAAGTAGCCAAATAAACACTTTGAAATTCTAAGTATTTTTTATTCTAATCCTTCACTCGAGCTAAGTAAATGTGCTCCTAAAGTCATTTCCAGCAATTATACCATGAGAAATAGGTAATAGAATCAACACAGTCATATTATACAATGGGAGGGGTTGCCATACAGCAATTATATTAAAGACTATTAAATTTACACCCCAAGTACATTATGTACAGTTAGAGAAAGTGGGTAATGGCACCCCAATACATTACATACTGTGAGAGGCAGTGTTTGCACCCCAAGTACATTTGTGCACTGATGTAGTAGCATGATAATTAAAGTTGAAATAAAAGACACAGCTATCATTTTAACTTTTTCTCTAAATGAAACCTGTCTGACTGTCTTCCTAACCAGTTGATCTATAGCATCCAGCAGTGGATAATTTCACACAGGTATATAATATAAAGTGAGAGGCAGTGGGCACTGACACACTCCAGTATATAGTGAGTAACGGTACACCAGGTACATTTTCTAATGGATGCAGAAACATTATATGGTGAACAACCCCTTTAATTGCAGTGCCAGTTTCCTGTAAAATACCCTCAATACATGCAATTTCATGTATAATACCCCCATATATCAGGATAAATCAATATTTTGTTCAGCATTAACCCTTATCTTGTCCATACATTTTACTCTGCTGTACACACTTATCACTGTACCCTTTTTGCAACTATCTTGTATTTATAGCTTCTAATGTGTAATAAAACTAATGTTTGCGAAGATGCCTGCGTGTTTGACAGAAAATACACTGAATTAGAGGGAAAATTGTGGAAGCACTCAAGGCTAAATCAAAATATATTTAAATATAATGATGCCTGCGTGTTTGACAGAAAATACACTGAGATATTCTTCCTACTGTTTGAGTTGAGGAGTGACATCTGTACATGCTGCATCATCATCATGCTATCCTTTCTCCCTAACTCCTACTACAGCTCCTGCGTGAGTAAACCTGTGGTCAATTGCCTTTGCATATTCTGTTCAATAAACCATCTCACCTGTTTTACTGCATAAAGAACCTCCTGGCGTCCATTATTCTATCTTTCACACCAATTAGCCTGTGGGTTGTAGTTTTACACCATCTTAAAGGGGAAGCTTCCATTTAGCGAAGGCTCCGCCCTGAGTGTAGTTTCATAGTGTAACCCATGCTCATACACTAGCTGGACACTCTTAACCCCTAATTGGCAGGATAGGCCAAGAAAGCATTACACCTCTTTAAGATCTGAAACTGGCATTATTTATGGCACTAATAATTACTGCCGGGACTTAAACTCTAAGGGCAAACCAATCAGTATTCAAACATGTTTGAAAGAAGGAAGATGCCTGCGTGTTTGACAGAAAATACACTGAATTAGAGGGAAAATTGTGGAAGCACTCAAGGCTAAATCAAAATATATTTAAATATAATGGAAGTGCTACTTACAATGCACTTCCCTGGGCCCCTGTCTCATAAATAATTCAGTATAAATGCAAGTGCATGTTTACAAAACAGGGGTTTTTTAGTTACCAAAGTTATGATCATAAAATTGAAAAGCCACCATACCACGTCAAGGTAAACCCCATATGGCGGTCCCTAACTTATTTTAAAAAGAAAAATTTCTCTGCATAATAGCATTACCTGTGTTCAGTGTGTGTTGAGCATTGGTTTCAATTTGAAGGCTGAATCCTCCCCCGCCAGTAAAGGCTTTTAAGAGAGAGGGATTGCCCAAACCAACGCCCACATTTAAAAGCGTAGGACCACCAATATATTTTGATTTAGCCTTGAGTGCTTCCACAATTTTCCCTCTAATATAGTATATTGGCCTGAAGCTGTGGCATAGCTTCATGTCGTTTTTCAATAGCACCCCATACCCACCCTTTAAAACTATTGGTGGTCCTACGCTTTTAAATGTGGGCGTTGGTTTGGGCAATCCCTCTCTCTTAAAAGCCTTTACTGGCGGGGGAGGATTCAGCCTTCAAATTGAAACCAATGCTCAACACACACTGAACACAGGTAATGCTATTATGCAGAGAAATCTTTCTTTTTTAAAAATAAGTTAGGGACCGCCATATGGGGTTTACCTTGACGTGGTATGGTGGCTTTTCAATTTTATGATCATAACTTTGGTAACTAAAAACCCCTGTTTTGTAAACATGCACTTGCATTTATACTGAATTATTTATGAGACAGGGGCCCAGGGAAGTGCATTGTAAGTAGCACTTCCATTATATTTAAATATATTTTGATTTAGCCTTGAGTGCTTCCACAATTTTCCCTCTAATATAGTATATTGGCCTGAAGCTGTGGCATAGCTTCATGTGGTTTTTCAATAGCACCCCATACCCACCCTTTAAAACTATTGGTGGTCCTACGCTTTTAAATGTGGGCGTTGGTTTGGGCAATCCCTCTCTCTTAAAAGCCTTTACTGGCGGGGGAGGATTCAGCCTTCAAATTGAAACCAATGCTCAACACACACTGAACACAGGTAATGCTATTATGCAGAGAAATCTTTCTTTTTTAAAAATAAGTTAGGGACCGCCATATGGGGTTTACCTTGACGTGGTATGGTGGCTTTTCAATTTTATGATCATAACTTTGGTAACTAAAAACCCCTGTTTTGTAAACATGCACTTGCATTTATACTGAATTATTTATGAGACAGGGGCCCAGGGAAGTGCATTGTAAGTAGCACTTCCATTATATTTAAATATATTTTGATTTAGCCTTGAGTGCTTCCACAATTTTCCCTCTAATATAGAAAAAACACTGACCCTTCAAACTCCTCCGCTGCTGCTCACCACTGTGTTGAAAAAGGTCAGAGAGAGGATTTTAAGTTTTTTTTCCTCAGTTTTTTTTTTTTTAACTTTACTTAATTTACAATTGTAAAAGTGTCAACACAGGTTTGGGGAGGTTTGGCCTCCCCTAGCCTTAAAGAAAATCCGCCTATGGTCAGCGGCAAGGAGAATAAGGCGTGTGTGTGTGTGTGCTCTGCTCCTATCACAGTAAAGACAGGAACACGCTCGTCCAATCAGTCTGGTAGTAAGGCGGAGTTTAGAGTAAAGTTGGTCAAACAAATAATGTACCAGAAGAGCATGCTAATAAGAAAGTAGCATTAAACTGAAGTTCTTGTCTGTAGCATGATTGAAGACCAGTTGACCATTTTGTTAATTGGGTATAACCCCTTGCACGTTTAAAGCATCAGTGTTCCATCCCCGATTGGCGCATGCTATTGTAATAACGTACACTGCTCTCTCTTTGTCTCACCCCCTCCCTGCTCAATTCCATTCTTGCTTGCCCCAGCAAGGCAGGAGTTGAAGCCCAGACACGAAGGGGCGGGTCGTGTTCATGTGGAGCCGGGTGCCGTAGAAGAAGTGCTGTCAGGAGAGCTCAGACATACAGCACCGGTGGGCGTGGCAATTACCATTTCTAGCGGTGCGAATACTGTCATTTTTTCTTTCCTGTTGAAATTCAATATATTGTAAGAGGGAGCTACACACAGCCTGCCTGCTTATAATTTGAACTACCATAATGGGCGACCACAAATAGAGGCAAGGGGGGGGGGGGCTTGCCACTTTGCCATCTTTATGTGTGTTCTGGGGGTATTTATACATGAACTTTCAACTGTGCCATATTTATGTGAGCTCTGGGGGTATTTATAAATTAACTTGCCCTTTGCCATCTTTATGTGAGCTCTGGGGGTAATTTTAAATTAACTTACCACTTTGCCATCTTTATGTGAGCTCTGGGGGTATTTATACATGAACTTGCCACTTTGCCATCCTTTAAATGTAATGAAAAATCGATAAATTGGAATGATCCATTTGATGGTAGTGTCAGTAACAGAATGACGATGCTATACGTATGCAATTGTACTACTTTATATATTATATAAAAGCTTTGTGGATTCTGAAACCAAAATATTGGTACAAGTAATTTGCCTCCTTGCCCCCCCCCCCTTAAAAAATTTTCTGCGGACACCCATGACTGCCCTTGTAAAGATTCTGGGAGATGTAGTTCAGCAAACTCTAGGGTTGCCACATTAAACCCCTCCATTTCTCCAAATAGCAAGTGTAAGGGTATGAAGCCATGTTCTACAATATATTTGTATTTAATTACCTGTACTAGTCACTTCAGTCAGTAGGTGGCCGCAAAGGAAATGGAATAAGTACAATGCTGTGTAAAGTAATGAAAGTTTATATTCATTCACCTCTCAAAACATGAATAAGGCTAATTTAGGGGAGTGATCTGAACCCCACAAGTCTGCTAGTAAACTGTAATTACAGGTTTGGGGTTGTATGAACAAGTTCGATTAATGCATCACAGATTATCTAAGGAGGTGGAGTCCTGAGAGGAACAGGAAGTGATGTGTGTCTCCCTTCTGCAGCACCTAAGGACAGTTTTGCAGTGAATGATCCAGGGTTTCCTGTCTGTGTGGTTTTGGCTGTGGAAAGACCTGTGGATCCAGAAGGAAGCATGGAAAGCTTGCTTAAAGCACCCAAGGAACTGTAAGCGCAGCTTCGCTGCATCATAGTGCATACCAGTGACATTTTGTATATTACAGTACATTGCTAGAGACATACTTCGCTGGGCTTGAAACTGCATACAGGGAAGCCTCGTGTAAAGAGAAGGACACATTACCTGTGGATTACAAATAGTATTGCGCACTTAAGGGTGCACCCCAAAGACAAAGACCGGGAAGGAACATTTAGGGGCAGCCAGGCTGCTTCGCGGACTGTGGGGGAATATTTAGCAGGAGCTAGTTTTAGGTTAGGCAATATTACTGTTACTGTGTGATTTATACCTTGTTATCTGACTGTTTATACATGCCCAGCTATTTATCGTTTATTATTGTTCAGTAAACTTCACTGCTGGGTAAGAACCGTTGTCTGTGTCTGTGTGGCATCGTGTACCCTCTGAATCTGTGAGCCCACCCCTCGCCCCCGCTTTCAGTTGGCGCTGCGAGCAGGGTACATTGATCGCCATGCAGAACCCAGCCGGTCATGAGGCCGCTCCTGCCATAGCCCCCATTGCCCCTCCTGCCGTGGGAGTAGCTCCGACCATGTGTTTGCCCGCAGGAGCAATACTGAACCAGCTAGTACGGTTTGACGGCCAGAACATGCTGCTAGAAGACTGGGCCACTTACCTTAAAAGTAACCTTAGGTTGTACAATTTGACTCCTGATCTGCAATCCGATGTGGCGCTGAACGCCCTGGAAGGAGATGCGAGACGCACTGTAATGCTACGCCCAGAGGAGGAGAGGAAGACTCTGGAGGCCATACTCTCAATTCTTGAGCCTATCTACGGAGAAACGGCCGGTACTGGCAGCCTTAGGTCTCGCTTATTCACTCGCTTCCAGCTTGAAGATGAGACTATCCCCCAGTTTGCGAATGCTCTTCAAGAGATATGGGCACACATACAGAGAAGAGAGGCCAATGGCTCTAATGTTCTTGGAACTGGAGACCAAATCCTTCGGGACCAGTTTGTGCTGGGATTGCGCAGTCCCCCCCTCCGCCAGATCCTCAGGGAACGTATCCTGGTGGATGCTACGCTGCAATTTCACAAGGTACAGGCTGAAGCGGTGGCCAGAGACAAGGAGGAGGCCTATGGGAGCTGCAAGAGACAGTGAAGGCACTCAGTGCATCCGTGGGAGAAATCCAGAAGCAGTTGGCACAGTTGCAAGTTTCAGCAATGGCCCCAGTCCAGCCGGATTACTGGCAGAGGAGTGCCGCCCCAATGGGTCCCCCTCGATATCCCGCGGCTACAGAGGCCAGAGTGAGAAGTTCCCCCAGGCACTGGGCTGACCGGACACCACCTGAAGAGGCGCAGTCGTGGGGCCCTCCCAGGAACCGGAGAACTATGGGCCCACAGTGTTGGGTTTGTCAAGAAAGAGGACATATCTCCCGTCAATGCCCGCAAAGGGGCCTACATCCAGAACAGCCGCCGTTAAACGGGAATCCCTCGCGGTAGTGGGGCACACCGCGGGGGAAGCCAGGTGCCAAGCTATTCCTAATGACCCCCGGGACCTGGTGGCCGAAAGCCCCTACCTAACAGTGCAAATTGAAGAACAGATGGTGGGATGTCTTATAGACACAGGGTCAGAAGTTACCACCATGCCAGTGGAGTTCTTCGAAAAGCACTTCGGACACCTGTTGAAACCTGACAAGGGTACTGTGATTAAGCTGACGGCGGTAAATCAGACTGCTATACCAGTGTTCGGAGTGGCTTGGATGCGGATGAAGCTATGTGGACAGGACGTCGGCCGGAAGGGAGTGGTACTGGTAGAGAATCCGGCTCGGTGTGGAGCTCCCGTGGTATTGGGGATGAATGTCCTGAGAGGGCTAGATCAGCTCCTGTTTACAAAGGAGGGACCGGGCTACTGGAAGAAAACGACTTCCCACAAGCCTACCCAGAGGGTATTCCAGAGGCTGATCCGGACCTGCGGTATCTGCAAAAGCACCCCTGAAGATAAGCCAGTGGGAGCAGTGTATGCCCCATATGGAAGAGCCTGTATCGTACCCCCGCGACAGGAAAAGATTATACGAATGCCTGTCGGAGGCTGGCGGAAATTGAATGGGATAGGAGTGCTAGTAGAGCCACTGGGTGTGTCAGAAGCTGGACGGAGCCCAGTGATTGCCAGAACCATTGTGACAGTAATGGACGGTCATGTGGTAGTCCGGTGTGTCAACATACACGACCATGAAGTTACCTTTCATGCTGGAGAGAAAGTGGCTGAGCTACATGTTCTGCAAGGAGTACCACTCACAGGTAGACAATTCGCCCTACGGTCAGTTGAAAATGATATCTGGACCCTGGCAGTGGACCAGAACTCAGTGGAAGAGCCCACGCCTGAATGGAATGGCAGGCGGATCTTGGAGCAAATGAAGATCGACGCCGACCAGTTCACCGCCGACCAGTTGGAGAAGATCGAAGCTGTAGTATGGGAGTTTCAATCCACTTTTTCCCGGTGTGAAGAGGACTTTGGCTGTACCACAGTTATAGAACATGAAATACCGACTGGGGATACTCCTCCAATTCGAGAAAGGTACCGGCAGATTCCGCCCACTCTCTACCAAGAGGTGAAGACAATGCTGTCTCAGATGTTAGGTAGTGGAGTAGTCAAAGAGAGCCAGAGTCCATGGGCGGCGCCAGTGGTCTTGGTGCGGAAGAAGGATGGGTCCTTGAGGTTTTGCGTGGACTATAGAAAGTTAAACGCTGCCACAGTAAAGGACGCTTTTCCCCTGCCAAGGATTGAAGAGTCCCTGACGGCACTACAGAGGGCCAAGTATTTCTCAACCGTGGACTTGGCAAGTGGCTACTGGCAAGTACCTATGGCAGAAAAGGATAGACAGAAGACAGCCTTTATCTTACCTATGTGGTTGTATGAGTTCAACAGAATGCCTTTCGGACTAACAAATGCTCCGGGTACATTTCAACGCCTAATGGAACACTGCCTGGGTGAACTGAACTTTGAGTCAATTCTGATCTACCTGGATGACATAATAGTCCATGCTCCGACGTTTGAAGAACATTTGAGAAGATTGCGGCAAGTGTTAAGTAGACTCCGTGCCCATGGTCTCAAGATCAAACCGAGGAAGTGTCATCTCTTTCAAACAAGCTTAGAGTATCTGGGACACGTTGTATCAGCTGAGGGAGTTCATCCTGCAGAGAGTAAGATAGAGGCAGTGAGTAAGTGGCCACAGCCTAAGACACTTCGAGAAGTGAAGGCGTTTCTTGGACTGGCTGGATATTATCGAAGATTTATAAAAGGCTTCGCAAAGATCGCCGGACCACTACACGAGCTCTTGAGAGGGACCGCCCAGGGTCCGAAGACACGACCCATATCGTGGGGGTTGTCGCAGCAGCAGGCTTTTGATGAGTTGAAGAGAGCCCTGATCAGTGCCCCCATCCTGGCATATGCTCAGTATGACAAACCATTTATGCTCTACACAGATGGAAGTCTGCATGGATTAGGAGCGGTGCTGGCCCAAGAACAAGACGGGCAAGAACGAGTCATTGCATATGCTAGTCGCTCCCTACGGGACTCTGAGCGCAATCCGGAAAATTACAGCTCCTTCAAACTCGAGCTGTTGGCGTTGGTCTGGGCAATGACTGAAAAGTTCTCGGGGTATCTCACGGGAGCAAAGGTCCTAGTAAGGACAGACAATAACCCCTTGGCTCACCTGCAGAATGCAAAGCTGGGCGCCTTAGAACAGAGATGGGTGGCAAGGCTGGCAAAGTTTGATTATACCATCAAGTACCGTGCCGGTAAGGAGAACGCAAATGCAGATGCCCTGTCCAGAGTCACCTGGGAAGCCCCAACAGATGAGGTGGATGAAGAAGATGAAGGGACTGAGACACCCGATCTGGGCCAAGTGCCACGGCAGCCACCCGTAGCAAGCTCAAGTGGGGTGGCTACCCATAACACGGTGTTGCTGGGAAAGACAGAGGAAGAATGGGCTCAGGTGCAAGATGATGATCTTGAATTAAAGAAGATCAAACATTGGGTGAAGACAGGGATATGGCCCAAAATGGAAGAGCGAAGTCGCTTGTCCTCAGATGGATGGAAGCTGTTGCAACAGTGGGATCGGCTGCAAATCCGAAATAGAATAATGTACCGGAAGGTGTTTCTACCTACTGATCTTGAGGAAAGGTGGCAGATGGTGATACCCAGTAACCTGGCTTGTAAGGTGGCCCTCGAAGGACATGAGAAGGGTGCCCACTTTGGCGTGGAGAAGACATACAAGTGGGTACAGAGATTAGTGTACTGTCCGCAGTTGGAGCAGATTGTCCGTGAAGTATGTCAGAAGTGTCGAGCATGTGAGCTGGCGAAACCTCCTGAACAGAGAGCACCAAGTCAAGTTATTAAGACATCGGCGCCACTGGAAATCTTAATGATTGATTATATCTTGATTGGTCAGTCAGTGAGTGGACACCAATATTGCCTTGTGATGACTGATCACTTTACAAAGTTCGCTGTGGCGGTACCCACCCTTGACCAGACGGCAGGGTCAGCTGCCCGTGCAGTGTGTCAACACTTCATACAGGTGTATGGATGTCCGAAGCGGATTCATTCCGACCAAGGAGCTTGCTTCCAAGGGAAGTTAATGGAGCAGCTATGTCGGTTGTATGGGATGGAGAAGTCAAGGACGACGCCATATCACCCACAGGGAAATGGAGCCTGTGAAAGGTTCAACAGAACGCTTCCACATATGCTACTGTTTGGTCGCCCAGGACAGGAAGTTGCGGAAATGAATCTGGGTCCACTGTCGGAAGAGTCCCCTAGGACAGTCGACTCATGGGTGCAGGAGAACCAGGACAAACTGAGAACTGTATATCGGCTGGTCAATGAGAAGTTGCAACAACTAACCACTAGGGATCACCAACCGGTGCAGACTGCACCCTTGACGCCGGGTGACCGAGTATTGGTGCGTGCTAAACGGCCCACAGATAAATTGGATGACCGCTGGGAACCACAACCATATATTGTAAAGAGGCAGGTGTATCCGGAAGGCCCAGTCTACGACTTGCAAAAGGAAAACTCTAATGGACCGATTCGAAGATTACATCGCAACATGCTCAGGCCCTGTCTCTCAGAGAGTTGCCCCACGACAGACAATTCTGGAGATGTTCAGCAGCGACCTTCGAAACCTCTGAGTCCAAGAGATGTAGGATGGTGTGTAATTACTACATTTCCTTCACAAACTAGTGAATCACCCGCTCCCAATGGGGCGGCAGCGGAGGCTACCCCTGAGAATGCTCTACCACCTCGGGAGGAGCCGGGCCTTATTCCTACACCAAGTACAGAAAACTTAGGCTTACGCAGGTCGGAGCGCTCCACGTCAGGTATTCCCCCTCAGCGTTATGCAGCAGATGAGTTTATTTGGTGAAGCTGTCGGGACGCCAATGTTTTAGTGGGGTGGCATGTAAGGGTATGAAGCCATGTTCTACAATATATTTGTATTTAATTACCTGTACTAGTCACTTCAGTCAGTAGGTGGCCGCAAAGGAAATGGAATAAGTACAATGCTGTGTAAAGTAATGAAAGTTTATATTCATTCACCTCTCAAAACATGAATAAGGCTAATTTAGGGGAGTGATCTGAACCCCACAAGTCTGCTAGTAAACTGTAATTACAGGTTTGGGGTTGTATGAACAAGTTCGATTAATGCATCACAGATTATCTAAGGAGGTGGAGTCCTGAGAGGAACAGGAAGTGATGTGTGTCTCCCTTCTGCAGCACCTAAGGACAGTTTTGCAGTGAATGATCCAGGGTTTCCTGTCTGTGTGGTTTTGGCTGTGGAAAGACCTGTGGATCCAGAAGGAAGCATGGAAAGCTTGCTTAAAGCACCCAAGGAACTGTAAGCGCAGCTTCGCTGCATCATAGTGCATACCAGTGACATTTTGTATATTACAGTACATTGCTAGAGACATACTTCGCTGGGCTTGGAACTGCATACAGGGAAGCCTCGTGTAAAGAGAAGGACACATTACCTGTGGATTACAAATAGTATTGCGCAATACTTAAGGGTGCACCCCAAAGAACATTTAGGGGCAGCCAGGCTGCTTCGCGGACTGTGGGGGAATATTTAGCAGGAGCTAGTTTTAGGTTAGGCAATATTACTGTTACTGTGTGATTTATACCTTGTTATCTGACTGTTTATACATGCCCAGTTATTTATCCTTTATTATTGTTCAGTAAACTTCACTGCTGGGTAAGAACCGTTGTCTGTGTCTGTGTGGCATCGTGTACCCTCTGAATCTGTGAGCCCACCCCTCGCCCCCGCTTTCACAAGCACAGTCACTGATGCAAGAAGCATTTCTGAAGCTTATGCTCTTCGTCTGTTCAGCTCATACACACTGATTCGTGCACACAGCAGCCATAGGGCGAAAGCTGGCTGGAATGAAATGACTTTGCCGTGGCCAGCCTCCCTGACTGTCCGGTAGAGAGGGGAGCCTTTGAGAGAGAGCAAATAGATAGCAGGACAGTCCGCTAAATAGCTGCATCTCATATTACTGATTCACTCTTAAGATGTGATGTTTACTTTTTTTTTTTTATACATGTGCTGAGGCTGTTGACTGTATATAAAAAAAGTGTTCAGTGGGTATCATTTGTGAATCTACCATTAATTCTGGTGGGGTATTATACATGGAATTGCCTCTGTGCCATTCTAATATAAATTCTGGGGGGTATAATACATGGAATTGCCACAGTGCCATTCTAATATGAATTCTGGGGGGGTATTATACATGGAATTGCCTCTGTGCCATTGTAATATGAATTTCGGGGGTATTATACATGGTATTGCCTATGTACCACGATCCTACTATGAATTCTGTAGGGTATTACACATGGAATTGCCACTGTGCCATCCTACTATGAATTCTGGGGGGTATTATACTTGGAATTGCTTCCATAATTTATGTTTGTCTATGTTTTTCTTTTGTGTTCTCATAACTTTTCTTTGTTTTACCTGTTCCATTTTTCTCCTTTCCCTTTTGCCCCCCCCCCCCTTTTCCCTCTGGCAGCGATTCCCTTTAATTATGTTAAATAGAACTGCACATGGGTAAGATAAGTTGGGCCCTAGTTATCTAGATAGCAGGCAATGATCAAATTCTTCAGCCCTTGTTCAATTTGTTTTTCCTTTATCTAAATTCATTTTCAATGTATTCCATATATGTTATTCTTACTTCAAAAAGAAAAAATGTTTATTTAATATTGGCATTGCCACTGATTAATATAAATGGAGAGGGCAGCGAAAGTTGTCCACCAGGGGGGCCCCACAAACTCTAGTTACGCCACTGAGCAGACAGTTTATGTATTTGCCCTTCCACTGGAGTTTTTAGATACTACATTTATATCAGTAAATGTCTAAACGAACTTTCTTATGGACCTCTTTTCAACCTCAGCTGCAATATAATAATACATGCTGTAATGTAGAATAAACTTGCCATCATGTGATAGTTTTAAGCAATGTAATGCAGCGAAATTTCTAAGCACTGTTACTGACCTTAAGAAATACTTTGGGTACAGAGAGAAAACTTAGTTTGTAGACATTCATTAAACATTCATTAATTGTATTTTTCTTTTTCTTTCAGTGTCATTGTTGCCTTTTATATGGCTTATAGGTTTTAGAAGCATACATTCCAGCACTTTTTTTTTAACTCTGCTTCTAGCACTGCCTACAAGCATATATGCTATTTCTGTTTTATCACATTGTTTATGAAAAAAAATAACATACCTTTGTCTTCTTCCCTGCAATGAGAAAAACAAGTTTTAGGATTGCATAAGGGCAGCTAAATGAGAAAAATGCCATTCAAAAAAAAATATGATCCCATATCCTACTTTATATTTCAAAAGTTTTTTCATTTGCAAAAAGGAAGTTTGCTGCATTTCTCCATTTGCATCCAAGTAGCAGGAATAATTCAAATAATTCAAATATCTGATTGGTGTTATGTTTTGGTAGCCGCGGATGAGTAGAGTATAACAGTGCTTTATTAGCAGGCTCATGCAGCCATTACACAACAGTAAGCAACTCTAACACCACAAGCTGTATAGAAAGTATGCACAGTATAAGTCTTGAGCACAGTGACATCTACAGGCCATTTGTATAAACACAACATATTCCCCCTATAGTAGGAAAGCATTTGGACAACTATAATAAACAGCAACAACAGTATGCATTTTAAAATAATATTATACATTCTTCACATCACAAAGTCCTTGGTCCATGCAGGTAGTTTTCTGATTCTCTCAGTAAGCCTTATAGGTTCACTTTCTTTAGGCCTATTGCAGTTCTCATCAGGAGTAGGAAAATGTCCTTCATCAATGGAGCTTCTCCAAAGTCATATCTAACAGGAGCAAGACGACTTGCATTCCATATGCGTCCATCAGACAGTTCATATGTGCATGGTCCTCGCTGGCATCTCACTTCAAGTGGGGTAGTAAATATAGATTGTCCTTGTTTCAGTATTCCTGGTTTCTTAATTCTGAATAAAGATCCAGGCTGAAAGTGTACTTCTCTGACACCATGTTTTCTGTTAGTATAAGCCTTGCATTTGGCTTGTTGATGTTTCGCAGTGTCAGCAGTAGATGATTTTGTAGGCATAGTATTTTGTAGGCATAGTATTTTGTAGGTTTGATGTCTGCAACATGTAACTTAGTGTGCATCTGTCTGCCATGTAATAATTCAGCTGGAGATGATTGGGTTGTTGCATGGCACGTTGCTCTGTAGTTATGTAGGAACTCTGTTGTAAATACTTTCCAAGATTTCCCAGTAAGATTTGCTGTCTGTAGTGCTTCTTTCAGACTTCTGTTGAATCGCTCGATTTCTCCATTTGCTTGTGGGTAATACACTGAAGATTTTCTATGCACAATATTCCTCTCTCTCAGAAAGGTTTCAAACTCAGATGAGACAAATTGTGGTTCGTTGTCTGATATTAACTCCTTTGGATGACCTTTTCTGCTGAAGACTGTAGACTGAAATGTTATTACTGTAGCTGTTGTTATATGAGAAACAAATGCAATTCCAGGCCATTTACTGTAATAGTCTATCAAGGTTATAGCAAATCTACAGTCTATAGGAGCAACTGCAAAAGGACCCACAATATCAATAGTAAGTTTTTCCCATGCTGAATCAGGAAATGGTACTGGCTGAAGTGGTGGCGTTTGTGTGATAGCTGTTTTGTCATGATTCTGACAAGTAACACAAGAATGAATTGCAGTTACCACATCGGCATCCATTTTGTGTACAAAGTTCCTGGCACAACCCAAAGTGTTGATTTGTGGTGAAATTTTAGACACTGGCCGTGTGGCAGGCACTGGTGCTGTAGTAATGAGACCATCAACTAATTGTAGGTTTAATGCAGCAAAGAGATCCCTTCCAAGTATAGCAGTACCCCTATTCACAATGTAAAAGTCACATTTTGCAGCACAGGGTCTGGATCCTTTAGGTAACTGACCAGTTTCAGGGCAGGTGCAACAAGCGGATCTTTTGCAAAGTATTTCAAGAAAATATCCTTTGGTAGTATAGAAACAGCTGAACCTGTATCAAGCATCAGGTTAATGGAGTACCCCTTGTTCTGTTTCAACCCACTGTCCTTAGTGATAGTTCCCTTGGATCTGGGCCAGGACCTTTACAGGACACAACTCACTGTTATTAGCAGATCTCTACAGACAGTTGAACTGGACTGACACAAGTATGCAGAATTTGCTGAAATGTATAGCAAAACTGATGAAAATCTCCAAACATAGATCAGACAAGTAGATCAGAGAATATTTATTTCACCAGGTTTGGTTAGGCAGTTAAAGAGCACCTAATATGGCTGCTAACTGTAAACTAGGAACAGTTGAAGAGGGGAGGGGGGTTAAGGATCACAACATCTTCCTGGACTACAGGGGGAGGAGAAGACAAATAGAGAAAGATGCAGCACACAACAATAACAATACAATAAAGACAAGTTGTATATAACATAACACTCCCTGCCTGAAATATGGCGATTCCTGTACTCCAGGGACCTGCAATGAGAAAAAGTTAACAAAAACATGCATAACAATGCTGGAGTCCTTTGTAGACATCTTGTGCCATTATATCAGTCTTAATGTTCAGACATCACAGAGCAAGGCATCAGGAGAAGTGGTGTCTTCTCTTGGTATGTGCAGTACCAGCTCTGTAAAAAGCCAGGTAGTGTCACATTTGGCTAACTTTACTTCCCGCCATCACTGGATGTAGATCTTATAACAAGTCCCATAGTTCATTTTGATGAACAAGATCACCTGCTTGTTCGGAAGACCTTGCCTCATGGCACTTGTTCTGAGTCTGAAGAACAGTTATATATTCCTTTCTCCATTGGTTCCACAACACATTGGAAAGATTTTGGATGTTTTTCCATTGACGTTCGTAATGTCTGCTGCAGACAGTCTCCTGAAGAAACTGGGACTGTGACAGTCTCTTGTGTGAGAAGAGTGTGTGGAGTAAGATTTAGAATTTCTGGGTCTGAGTTCAAAGGCATATTTAGTAGAACTTAAAAAAAGTATCTTCTTGGCAGAAGTCTGGTGTTGCCAACCATGTTGCTTTACTGTTATGACTGGTGGCAGATGTTGGTCTTGTGATCTGCTGAGCTAAGAGTGGTGGAAATGCTGTGCACTGATAGAGGGTGTCCCAGTTATGGATTTCTGTAGTCAGTTCTCTATGCAGTAGTTTACACTGAAAGTTGACTGAAGCCACTATGCTAAGTGGGTCATAGAAGTTATTCCCCACTGATAAGACTCCATGCGTAGTGGAGGGCTTGTTGCAAGCAGACACCTGGTACATAGATGCATATTTCTGGATATCCCAAACAAGTCAACATTATGCTGCACTGAGGGAATGGCTGTAATTAACACCACAGGTTCTTGACTGAAACAGATGAGGCCAGAGATTGATTGTTAATTATTTTCAGGCAAATGTTGCCATTGTGTGCAGGAAGATAAAGGGGCTACCCAGTTGTTCGACTTCTCCTGAAGGAATTCTTTATCCTCAGTTATGAGTTGTGCAGTCATCGCTGGTTGATTTGAATACAGTGTTACTGAGAGTGTCTCCCTGAGACTGGTGAGAATCCACACTACTCTGTGTGATGTGCTGAAACTCTTTCCTTTCAAGTCTTTCTTTCACACAGTAATGGTGTGGACATGGTTCAAAATAAGTATTACACCCATTTGAGAGTACATGGGTTTTGTAAGAAGAAATATAAGTGGATTTCTTTCTACTATAGCTACAGACATTTCCTACGATGACCCATCCTAGGTCAAGGCGTTGGGCATAAGGAGCATCATGAGGCCCGTTGTGATGCTGGAGTACCTTGGTGGTACTAGGTGGACTAGGAAAACTTGACTCACCAAATATAAAGCTTGGATCATTCTTCATCCTTGCAATCCGTTTGATGAAGTCACAGAAGAATGTAAATGGTGGGCAAGACACTTGTTTTTTCTCTTTATATTTTGAACCTTGTGTTACCCACTTTTCTTGAATGCCATATGGCAGCTTTGCTATAATTGGGTTAACACCATGAGCTGTGTCAAGATAGCCGAGACCTAGCAAGCGAGGATCAGTTTTTGCCAGTTGAAATTCAAGCAAGTGGTCACTCAGGTCTTGAAACTTTGATGGTCTTTTCCAGTTATTTTTGGAAAACTTTGCAGTCTTTTAACCCTTTAACTGCCAAGAACGTAGCTCCTACGTTCTTTGAAAAAAGGCTTTAAGTGCCAAGAACGTAGGAGCTACGTTCTTTACTAAAACAGCTCTCTCTCTGCACACACTGCAAAATCAGCGTGCAGAGAGGAGCAGCTAGCAGCAGAACCCCCTAGGCAACGAGCTTACCTGAAAAAGATCGGCGATCCTCCACTCCAGAGTCGCAGAGAGACGCAGCAACAGCAGCAACCGATTCAGCAGCTTCCATGTCCCAAGCATCAGCACAGCACATGTTCCTGCTCCGCCCACGCACTTCCTGGTGCTGTGACTCGGCGTGTTTCAACTGAAAAGCACTGAAAAGGACTCCTCTTCATCTAGATTTGGGAAGTGCCCCTTTTTTTACAGGTATTTACAGGCATTTACAGGCATTTACATATACACAGTACACATACTAGTAAAAGTAGTTTTTTGTTTTTTTTTGATTTTCTGATTTTTTTGATTTTTCAAACTTTTGCACATATATTACATACTCAAATACATATATGCAAATATTTATACACTTTTTAGAGCTGTACATCCATGCATACACAAACACACACTTATAGGGTTTTTTTTTTTGTTTTTTTAGTTCATTTTCTAAGTTTCCCTTATGTTATTTCCCTAAAAACTTTAGATTTCACAGCATGACTACTGGATCAAGCATTCTGACCTCTAACCACGCTGTCGGATCAGTTATTTTGTTATTTCGTTGATTTTCCTAATTGTATTTGCTTTTTTGTGATTTTTATTGCAGTTTTATGCTTGCATTGTTTTTCCTTATGTAATGTTTTAGCCTCATTTACACTTTGATAATTTGGGATAGAAACATATTTTTAGCAACTCTGTGTTCGTCAGAATGTGTACTTTCCAAAAATATATGGTTTTGGGGGGTCTTTGTACTGTTAGGGGGTCTTACGGCAAATTATATGCAGTCAGAGTGCTATGTTCACAGGAGGCGAATTGACGGCTGAGAAAATTCTTATGCACTGTTTTTTATTTGGGGTCCGCACGTGCCCACCTGCTTTGGTTTATCTATGCATATTGGGCATCAAACTGTTCAGTAGACCCTTGGCGTCAATATTTAGGGTGTTTTCTAATTGTATGTAAGAAATTGGGTGAGATGAATGCGACCAACTGCAATATTTTTAGGCGATTTTCAGAAATATCATAAAAACCACTGCCTTTAGCGTTGCTTTGCAGTATGTACATTTGGAGCAGAAAGATAATTTTAGCAAATTTTTATTTAGCAGAATGTGTACTTTCCAAAAATATATGGTTTTGGGGGGTCTTCGTACTGTTAGGGGGTCTTACGGCACATTACATGGAGTCAGAGTGCTATCTTCACAGAAGGCGAATTGACAGCCGAGAAAATTCTTAAGCACTATTTTCATTTGGGGTCCGCACGTGCCCACCTGCTTTGGTATATCTATGCATATTGGGCATCAAACTGTTCAGTAGACCCTTGGTGTCAATATTTATGGTGTTTTCTAATTGTATGTAAGAAATTGGGTGAGATAAATGCGACCAACTGCAATATTTTTAGGCGATTTTCAGAAATGTCATAAAAACCGCTGCCTTTAGCATAGTATTGCAGTATGTAAGTTTGGAGTAGAAAGACAATTATAGCAAATTTTTATTTAGCAGAATGTGTACTTTCCAAAAATATATGGTTTTGGGGGGTCTTCGTACTGTTAGGGGGTCTTACGGCACATTACATGGAGTCAGAGTGCTATCTTCACAGAAGGCGAATTGACAGCCGAGAAAATTCTTAAGCACTATTTTCATTTGGGGTCCGCACGTGCCCACCTGCTTTGGTATATCTATGCATATTGGGCATCAAACTGTTCAGTAGACCCTTGGTGTCAATATTTAGGGTGTTTTCTAATTGTATCTAAGAAATTGGGTGAGGTAAATGCGACCAACTGCAATATTTTTTGGTGATTTTCAGAAATATCATATAAACCACTGCCTTTAGCGTTGCTTTGCAGTATGTACGTTTGGAGTAGAAAGACAGTTTTAGCAAATTTTTATTCGGCAGAAGGTGTACTTTCCAAAAATATATGGTTTTCTGGGGTGAACCCAGTTTTTTGTACCTTTGCCTGTTGCAAAATGCTGTATATGTGCTGGTTATGCAGTATCTGGAATTACAGAACTCGTATGGGGTGTCTTCTTTCTGGGGCCCCTATACGCCACATACTTAGGGGTACCTATGCATATTGGGTATCAAACTGTTCAGCGTACCCCAGACTTTCATGTTTAGGGAGTTTTATATTGCTATATATTGATATGTAGGAGATACAATGCTTTAGAGTTGGAGTATTGAGGAGATTTTTGTATATGTCATAAAAATTGCGAAATGTAGGAAAGCTTTGCGGCTTGGTACTTTGGAGTAGAAAGACGTGCATACCCATATTAGATTCATCAGAATGTGTACTTTCCAAAAACATATGGTTTTCTGGGGTGAACATACATTTTTGTACTTTTGCCCCTTGAAAAATGCTGTAAATGTGCTTATTTTGCAGTATCTGGAATTCCAGAACTGATAACTCGTATGGGGTGTCTTCGTTCTGGGGCCCCTATACTCCACATACTTAGGTGCACCTATGCATATTGGGCATCAAACTGTTCAGCGGACCCTGGGCTTTCATGTTTAGGGAGTTTTATCTTGGTATATAATGATATGTGGGAGATACGATGCTTCAGAGTTGCAATATTGAGGTGATTTTCTGTAATGTCATAAAAATTGCCAAATGTAGGAAAGCTTTGCGGCTTGGTACTTTGGAGTAGAAAGACGTGCATACCCATATTAGATTCGTCAGAATGTGTTCTTTCCAAAAACATATGGTTTTCTGGGGTGAACACACATTTTTGTACTTTTGCCCCTTGAAAAATGATGTAAATGTGCGGATTTTGCAGTATCTGGAATTCCAGAACTGATAACTCATATGGGGTGTCTTCGTTCTGGGGCCCCTATACTCCACATATTTAGGTCCACCTATGCATATTGGGCATCAAACTGTTCAGCGGACCCTGGGCTTTCATATTTGGGGTGTTGTATCTTGGTATATAATGATATGTGGGAGATACAATGCTGTAGACTGGACACTTTGAGGTAATTTTTCAAAAATGTAACACTTTTATAAAAACTGCTAATTTAGGAAAGAATTGCAACTTGGTAGTTTGGAGTACAAATATATATTTACCCATTTTGAACTCGTTGGAATCTGTTCTTTCCAATGAGGGGTAGTTTTTTAGGGTAAACCTACTGTAAGTGGAATGTTTGGCCTTGAAATCAGATGTATGCTGTTTTGTGGAGCGGTGCTTTGGAAATTTGGTAGTTTACTGCTTCAGAGTTTTCAACTATCGAAGTGAGAAATCTCCATAAAATTATATATATTTGGTATTGGTTTGTTCGGGAGACACAGAACTTTCCAAATCTGCCATGTTCTCATGCATAAAATAAATTATGCTTCTGATATATGCGTTTGTATCATGTGAAACTGTTTTTTTTTGTTTTTTTTATACACTTAGAAGCCCATATCTTTTTACAGGACTGGAATGACAACTAAATTCTAGCATATTTTGAAAGCTTAGGTTGTCCTGAAAAAAACAATATCTTGTTTTCATGGGTAAACTAAAAGACCCCCCCAGGAAAGTCCCTTAAAGTGAAAGAGCAAAAAATGTTCAAAAACGGTCTGGCAATAGAAGTTCCAACTTGGCCAAATTGGCTGGCAGCGAAAGGGTTAAATAAGGCACCTTCAATGGCTTCTGGACTGCCACAGCTCTGCTCCAGGCATTCCCATGCAGCTACGAGACCTGCAGCTGCATTGCCAGTGTAAATGGATTTCAGAGTCCTAATGCGTTGTGAAGACTGCGGGCCAAGCCACTAAATCAGTAGATCCAGCTGTAATACCAATATCTGCTATGGCGGCATCAAATGTACTCTTCCAGCCCCTGTAGGTTTCTGGTCGGTCATCAAGCTTTGCTGGTGAGCTCGTGGCGAGCCATGAACTTGGCGATGTCTGATATTTTAGTTCTCTCAGGCTTTGGGTAAGGAGCTGCAATCTGAGGAAAACCAGGCCTGTCTGGCATATTAGTGTTGCATGACTCAGGGAAGTAAGGTGATGCAGAGGCATTCAGTTTAGGATTAGTTTTATAGTCCATTATCATAGTGGAGTATGTACAGATGAAGCCACTTGGATTTGTGAGTTAAATGCGTCATGACTCAGAGTTAATTGAAGAAACTGTGTTATCTAAAGTTATCTTAACTCATTTAATGCATTTAACCTTTTCATTAGCATACCAAAGCACCATTGTTCACAATGGTGAATGCTTTAATTAGATGGGATGTTGTGACACAGTTTTCTGTGTTAAATGAGATAAATGGGATATCTGTGTTTAGTTATTCTGTGTCAAACAGACAAACCAAAGTGGCTGCATCTGTATCTGCAGCAGCGTTGACAGAAGGTAGATGACTGACCATGTGTGATACTGGGTCAGGTAGTATGTCAACACCTCGAATTATAGTTTGTTGAAGCACAGGTACTAAAGCAGAATGAAGAGAACACTCATTGTGTTGTTTAGAGCTGTGGAGTATCTTTGCCATGCCTTGAAGGGACTGTTTTGAGAAATTGTCTGTGTACTCTGATATATCGGAAGCAACAGAATGCCTGCTATTTTGGCTCAAGGCATAGTCCTTGGTGCGTTTGATGGAGTCCTTTGTGTCCATCTGACTGACACTGTCTCTATCAATCTCTTTAGCAGCTTGTTCTAAAACTTTCAATCTAGCTAATGCTGCTACCTGGTCACGCTCTTTTTGCAAGATCTCCATTTTGGCTTCCATTTCTGCCTTTTGACGAGCAGTTTCTGCTTCCATTTCTGCTTTTAAGGGTAGCACCCTTCCTAGCGAATTCAGCCTCTATTTTAGCAGTTTCTAAATCAGCACGAGCTTTGAGTAGTTGCTCGCTGAGTGTAGAACACCTTGAATGTGAAGATCTGGAAGACCTTTTTGTGCGTCTAGAAGATGCAGAAACAGGAGATGTAGCTTAAAATTGATGTGTGATTTTTGCTTGAGCCTTCATCTTGGTCTCTTGTACTAGGCTGGTTCTTTGCTTATTGAGGTAATTGAATCTACTTAATTCCTCTAGAGAATCATCTGTGTTGGTGCTCTTTAAGAAAGATGAATATTTAATACTCAGTCTCTGATAACGTTCAAAGGCAATATTGAGACTTTTGAGAATGCCCTCTAGGTGCAGTAATTGTCTAACCCTAAAACTCGAATTAGGGTTTCAAAATCTTGAATGTTCGAGATTATTAAAAGCAAAAAACTTGAAAAAGCTCAAATTCAGCATCTAAAAGCTGGCGAGTTATTGTGTAAGTCAATGGGAGTTGTCGTAGATAAAATTAAAGTGTTTTTTCCAATTTTAATTTTTCTTTCTTTTTTGGTCACATTTTTAAGCAAGTATATTATCGAGATTTGAGGTTTCTTTAATTAACAAGTATATATTTGTTTGGTGAGTACACAAGTTCGGGTCGTTTTCAGGTTCAATTAAACAAAAAACTCCAATATTCATAAATTCAGATTTTGATAAATATTGTATGCCTCCTCAAATGGAACTATAAGATTCCCATATACTTAAACATTTATTAAAGGCTAAATTATCTTTTAAGCTACAGAAGAAAGCAAACTTTAATATGTGAAATCAGTTTGTATTGTCTTTAAAAACTTTTTTTAAAATAACCGTTTAATAAAGTTATATAAAATAGCCAGGCTTACATTAGCTCTAACTCTTGAAAATACAAGAAGCTGCAGTTGGCTAACATACTTCAGGCATACATACCATTGCTTTGATTTCCACAGCAGTCTCAGTGCCATTATACAATAACTAATACAAGATTACAGGCAGCTAGAGGGAGAATCTGAAGGCAAGGTCCAGGCAGCTGGTTTTTAAAATTACACTGACAGTTTAAAAAAAAAAAAGTGTTCCCTGTGCGATCCTCATGACCAGGAATCCAGTGCTGCTGCTTCTATGCCCACTCTGTGTACAGCCAGGAGTCAGACATGCAATGTAACTGAAAGCACTAGACTCCAAATATTTAAAGTAAGGTTATAATCTTTAAATAAGCAACCACTATATTGACTCTTGTGAATTTAGACATTTTACTGATCACTATAGGATATCCGAAGGGTAGTGTGTTAAAAATTTCTAAAAGGTAAAATGGATTGGACTTTTAAATAATGCTGTGGCTGCTTTGTAATGTTCTGAGCAGTGCATACAGTATAAATATATACTTACTCATATTCTTCTATTATATCTTCTATATCAGACATGTTTTCACCACAATCTAAAGTGAAAAAATTCAAATAACCAGTTAATATTTATAATAGTGTGCATATATATTAGCGTGAGTGTTTTAGTAGAAAAACAAATCAGTGATCTATTTACTCTTTACCCGATATCTCATTACAAAGACAAAGTGAATTGTATAACGTAGGGCTTGAGCAATGTTTTGTTAATCCATATAATATAAAGTTTTAATTTTACTGAATTAAACCACAAAGGAGCGTAGTAAAGCATAACTGATAACCACACACTTTAACATGTTAATATTGGGTGCAAAATCGCTGTGCCCGAGAACTGCACTCCATAATTGTTTGGAAGAATTGTAACGTATTGCAGTCGCAGTTATAGAATTCCTCAGTAACTTCAAATTTTTCTATATTATTTTTAAAGAGCAGATGTGTTAATCTCTATATATTGGTTTAATTTATGTTCATACATAATATAGGCAATGGCGTAACTAGTTGTTACTGGGCCCCATAGCAAATTCAATTTAGGGCCCCAAAATATTTATAAGTTGGCCTATTTTACCAAGATATATTAAAATTGCTAATTAATTAGGGTCTCACTGGGCCCCCTACACTCTTGGGCCCCCTGCAACCGCAGGGTCTGCTTCCTCTATAGTTACGCCCCTGAATATAGGGGTTGCTTTGTACAAGTGTATGACCAAAACATTTCAATGAAATCCCTTTGAGATAGCTCTTGATTTGACCATTTCATATTATATATTAAAACACACTAGAATGGATAAAATTGCAAATATAATTAACAATTACCAAATATTAGAATACTGTTTGATTTTTTAATAAAACACCCAAAATGCATTTAGAAATGTACAATCACATAATAGAGGAGAAAGCAGCCCCAGACATGCACTAATAAGCCAGTTTCACTGTTTTTGTTTTTAATGCACTAAAATGAAGGATTTAGTTATGTATTTGTATTGCTTTTATAACACCATTTTAAGAATATTAAAATGGATACAGACATTTAGTCATTTTAACAGTAGCTAAAGGATACAAATCCTAAGTTCAGGCTTTTGTGGTGCATTGTATAAAAATAACATTCTGATTATTTTATATGTAATAGTTATGATGAGTTTATAAAGTCAATCCAAACATGTAACAAAGTACAAAGGAATGACAGAAATTGAACCTTTTAGACTAAAAGAATGTGTTATCTTACTGTTCTGTTCTAGAATTCTTTTTTAATCTAGGCTCTCTTATCACCTTGTCATTTTATCAGAGCTCTCACAGTGCATTTCCTTCTATGGCTTTTAGCATTTAACAACTTGACAACAACATTCCTGCTGCCACAATTAACCACCTAACTGCCAGAACTTACATGTTTCTTTAAATCATCAGCTATTTTCTATAAAAATTTATCTAGTAAGCAGTATAATAGGAAACATATTTGACTAGATTTCCTGTTTTACTGGTTGCTATTTCTTGGTAAATATCACCAGTACACATGCTAATGATGTCAAATCATTCAAACAATGATTTGACATCAAGCAACTTTCATATCCAACATACATTAATTTAACATTTTTCAATTATCTTAAAGTTATTATTATTGCCATTGTAAGTATTTATACAGTGCCAACATATTAGCAGTGCTGTACAATAGGTGTATGTACTGAACATTCAGATTACATACAGAACAACCAATTACCTAACAGTCAAGTACATTCTTTTATTATGCAAGGTTTCCTTGCACCAGAATATGGTATAACAATATAACAACAACATCTTGCTGTAAATGTGTCATAAAGTCATATAGAATATCATGAAAAGCAAGGCACTCGCAGGTCTTATATGGTTAGAAATAGATTTTAGCGCCACTTTTAAGGTCTCTCTCTCTTTATTTATATATATATATATATATATATATATATATATATATATATATATATATATATATATATATATATATATATAATCATGATGTAAAGCAAGGTGAAAAATATAAATATATTAACCCAGTATCAATAGATATATTATGTTAACCCAGTATCAATAAATATGTATGTATGTGTATATATATATATATATATATATATATATATATATATATATATATATGTATGTATGTATGTGTGTATGTATGTATGTATGTATGTATGTATGTATGTATGTATGTATGTATGTATGTATGTATGTATGTATGTATGTATGTATATATATATATATATTTATTGTGAGCAGGATCATAGGAACAGACGGGTCTTGAACAGGGTAAAGTCCATTTATTGTTCACATATAAAGATTCTGTGAGCAAAGCAGCATAAAACAAAACAAAATCCTTGCCCCACTTGGGCTCTAACTAATACACAGAGTAGTTTCCCTCTCTACTACCGGTCCCCTACTGGGATTTCCGGTCAAACACAAACAGTACAACTCCCCAGAGTCACAGTACCTTTTCAAAAGTCCTTTCCCTTTGGGGAAACATAAACAGCCGCTTCCAATGGACACGCTCAGCTCCCAGCTCTCCTCAGTGTGTGTCTCCATCTTTCACTCTGAGCCCCAACACTCTCTAGCAGCTAGCTGATCTAGCCTGCTAATTATTTCCCAGGTGAGACTTTCTAGGGGAATTAACCCACTCAGAACTGCTGTACATATGGGAGTAAGACATGAACCTAGGGGAAATATATCTTCCTTCACACTGTGTTCCAGTTACCGGTTCTCTCTCTCCCTCTCCTCTCTCTATCTATATATATATATCTTATTTGATTTTGTCTAAATTTTAAAATTTAGTTATCTAGTTTCTGAATTGGTACATAAATTAAGTAGTGCAAAAATTCTACTCCGGCTCAGTTCTGACAAATTTAGTCCTTTCAATTTAGATGTATTTTCATTAAAAATATAATGTATATTTGTGTGCAGCACATAACTGTTGTATGTTGTAAAGCTACAGTATGTACTTGTTGTATGTTGTAAAACTACAGTATGTACTTCTGTGTAATATAGTTAGTATGGAATGTGTCTACGTTTTGAACATATAATAGACAATAGCCAGAGGCAACAGAAAAGGAGGAGGGGTATGTCTGTTTGTTAGGCAGGATTTAAAAGCTTATATAAAGGAGGAGGTTATGTTAGGAAATGAGGGGGCAGAAGTTTTATGGGTATAGTTCTTCACCGATTGTAAAGAGTCCAGCAAATTAATTGTAAGAGTATGCTATAGACCCCCTAATGTAAGTGAGGAGGAGGAGGGAAGCTCCTGATGCAAAAAGAAAAGGCTGCTAGTTTGGGTAAAGTAATGATGATGGGGGATTTTAATTACCAGATATTGACTGGAGCAACAGTACAGGAGGAGGGGTATGTCTGTTAGGCAGGATTTAAAAGCTTATATAAAGGAGGAGGTTATGTTAGGAAATGAGGGGGCAGAAGTTTTATGGGTAGAGTTCTTCACGAATTGTAAAGAGTCCAGGAAATTAATTGTAAGAGTATGCTATAGACCCCCTAATGTAAGTGAGGAGGAGGAGGCGAAGCTCCTGATGCAAATAGAAAAGGCTGCTAGTTTGGGTAAAGTAATGATAATGGGGGATTTTAATTACCAGATATTGACTGGAGCAACAGTACTGCCAGATCAGTTAACGGGAAAAAGTTTATAAACTTGACAATTTTATGGCACAAGTTGTTGAGGAGCCAACCATAAAAAATGCTATTCTGGATCAAGTGATCTCTAATGACCCAGAAATGTGCAAGTCATTGAACCCCTGGGTAATAGTGACCATAATGTTATATCATTTAATGTCTGGTGCAAAAACAAATATATACTGGGGCCACAAAAACCATGAATTTCAGAAAGGCAAATTTAGTGCCTTGAGGGCATTCAGAGCATTGATTGGGGCATTAAGTTTTCAGCTAAGAACACAGAACAGAAATTGTTGTCATTTAAAATTATATTAAATCATTACTGTTCTCAATTTATTCCATTAAGGAGTAAATGTAAAAGCTCTAAGAATCACCCTATGTGGCTTAATATAGAAGTAAAGAAGTTAATAGGAAAGAAAAGAAAGGCTTTTAAAAACTACAAGTCTGTTGGGGCAGAAGCTGTATTTAATGAATATAAATACTATAATAAATGTTGTAAATCAGCGATATGGAAGCCAAAGAAAGGAAACGAAGAGTGCATTCAGACGGAGGCTAAACCCAACAGATTTTTTAAATATATTAATAGTAAAAAGACGCAGGTTGAGAGTGTTGCTCCATTAAATAATGGTACCAGTATGGTTGTAACAGATACAGAAAAGGCAAATGTGCTAAATCAGTTCTTTTCTTCAGTGTGTACTATAGAGAAGTCTGAGTTCCCAGGCTCACTTCATAGCTGTACTGAAGGCTCAGCTCAGGGATCAGGATATGATCCATAAAGCTTTAATAAAAATTAATGTAAACAAGGCTCCAGGGCCTCCAGGACATACACCCCTGGGTTCTAAGAGAGCTTAGTTCAGTTTTAGACCAGCCCCTATTTCTGATTTTCTCAGATTCACTTTCATCTGGTATGGTACCTTTGGATTGAGAAAAGCTGATGTCATTCCAATATTTAAAAAGGGATTACAGTCTCAGCCTGGCAATTATAGGCCTGTAAGTTTGAAATCTGTGATGGGCTAATTATTTGAAGGATTGTTAAGGGATCACATTCAAAATTTTGTCATAGTGAATGACATTATGTACAGCAATCAGCATGGCTTTATGAAGGATAGATCATGTCAGACTAATTTTTATGATGAAGTAAGTGAGATTCTGGACAGTAGATGTGATCTATTTGGATTTTGCCAAAGCGTTTGATACCGTGCCACACAAACGACTGCTTTCTAAACTAAGGTCTGTTGGGCTTAATGAAGTTGTTTGCTCAATGATCAGAAACTGACTACAGGTTCGTACAGAGGGTGGTTGTTAATGGTACATTCTCTACTTGGAGTAAGGTTCTTAGTGGGGCCCCTCAGGGCTGGGTATTGGGTCCACTTTTATTTAACTTGATTATTAATGACTTAGGGGAGGGTATTGTAAGTAATTTATCAGTGTTTGCAGATGACACAAAATTATCCAGCCCGATTAATTCCATCCAGGATGTGGCATCCTTGCAACAGGATCTTAACAAACTGGCAATCTGGGCAGCTGAGATTCAATGTTGATAAATGTAAAAATATCCAGGCCACTTATACCCTTAATGGGACTGCACTAGAAGGGCAACTAAGCTGGTAAAAGGTACGGAAAATCTTAGCTATGAAGAAAGACTGGCCAAATTGGGGATGTTCATGCTGGAGAAGATGTGTTTAAGGGGTGATATGATAACTATCTATAAATAAATTAGGGGATCATATAATAATCTCTCTTAATGCTTTATTTACCAGTAAGTCTTTCCAGCTGACACAAGGTCACCCATTCCGATTAGAAGAAAAGTTTCCTTTTAAATATTCGGAAGGGTTTTTTTTTACAGTGAGAGCTGTGAAGATGTGGAATTCTCTCCCTGAATCAGTGGTACAGGCTGATACATTATATAGCTTTAAGAAGGGGTTGGGTGGCTTTTAAACAAGTGAGGTAATACAGGGTTATGGAATATAGCTCATAGTACAAGTTGATCCAGGGACTAGTCCGATTGCCATTTTGGAGTCATGAAGGAATTTTTTCCCCCTCTGAGGCAAATTGGTGAGGCTTCAGATGGGTTTTTTTTTGCCTTCCTCTGAATCAACTGGCAGTTAGGCAGGTTAAAAAAAAAGCCAAAAGGTTGAACTTGATGGACATGTGTCTTTTTTCAACCTAACTTACTATGTTACGATGTATTTTACCATAATTTGTACAAGGTTAACTGATTTATAACAAGCAGACAGTGCTAGACAGTAGTCGGCTCAGAACTGTAGTGGTAAAAACATAATGCACTATGATCTTAGTTTTGCTTGCACTGCTATAGGAGTGTGCTCTGCTATTGCTCTGGTTGTGCCTACCAAGGTGCATCAAGTGCAAGGTGCAAAAGAGCTCTTTACTCCTATACTCCAACATCTCACTGGCCAGTCTTCCACTAATATAGTATTATGATATGACATTGTAACTGAATATTCTGTAACCGTATTATGAAAAATTCTGGTGAAAAACAATTCATACAAAATTATCACCTTTGTGATTGCCTGCCATTTGTTTTTTGCTTATAATAAAATTAAAATGACTGCATATCCAGCTCGCTCTTCACCATGGTTTGAGCAAATGGTTTAATTTGCTTATGATTTGTAAAGGTTTATACAATGACTGCTATATTTTCTGTTCATATAACTTTAACTGAGCTTCATCATGCAGTCATCTGTTAGTCTGACTTCAGTAGTTTAGTAAGTGTATACGATATTAGCTGACTATATCCCATAAAGATATTGTTTTTCTTTAAAATAAAATTAAATAAATGCATGTATCTTACCTCTGAGAGTTCAAATTGAAAAGGCAAGCAGAATCTGTGAAAGATTCGGATCCTATATATCTATTTAAAGTATCCTGATAAGAGTTGTGGGTGTGTAATTATGATTGACACAAGGAAAGTGGGCAACATTTGCAATGGGAGGAGATTTTGTCCAGATGCTACTATTCTTCGTTATCAGAGATGCACTTCAGATGTTGGCTTTCCTCACCATATATGTAAAGGATATATTTTTTTTTACAGAGCCAAGCTATTGCATGATAAATTCGGTATATTAGAATCTGTACATTTTATATTCTTGACTGGGTAGAAGTCAAATAATATTCTCTGTGTTTTGTTGGGTGTCTAACCATCTTCAATACAGGACACAGGAGAAAAACATACAAAGGTGAAGCTTGTTCTGTGTTGGGATTGCAGGCATGTTCAAGCGGTAGATCAATAAAATTTCAGTGACACAATGGGGCTCATTTATAAAGTTTGTGCATCGCAGAATGATTTAATGATTTGCACAGTGAACATATTTGCCCTGCTCATGGTTATATTTATGAAGCTGGATAAGAGTAGAGTATTTAATGTGCAAACAGAATTGCAATTTTTTTTTTGCACTGCTAATGCCCATAAGAGCTTTTTAAATATGGAATAATTGCAAATTGCAAATAGTAATGCAAACACTCTGTGTATGAGTTACACTACAACTTTGGTGGTGGAGAAAAAAGTTGGAAAACGATTTTCGCAAGTTGTGCATTTAATTACTGTCAACACTGTTTTCGTGCACAATGACCTTACACAGTGCCTGCACTCATGCAAACACCCATCTCATTTGTGAATATTTGAGCAATGTGGATTCGCAAAAAATGGAAAGACGGGCACAGCAGTGCAATATCTTAGCATTCAGGAAAAAACACGAGAAATAAAAACATTTATGAAAAATATGCACTTTGTGAACTTTATAAATGACCCCCAACGTGTTGCAAGTAATGCACCATTGCTTCTGTTTACAGTTAGTAACTGATCGCTAAGACATTATTTTCCTAGGAACTTTTTTTAACAACTTATCCAATGTTTGTATCGACACATGATAGCAAACTTATAGTTTCATGCAAAGTATCTGGGGTGTGGGCTCTGCTGCAATCCCACCACTGCTCATAAAGATGTAAAAAATGCATGTATACCAGAAATAGGAGCAACAATCCTACAGATCTGTATGCCTTGCCTTTTCTGTACTTTTTACAGTAATAAACTTGTATTTAAAAGCCAGACTTTCCAAATACTGGTCTAGATTCAATTTAATAAAAACATCTAGAGCAATTCTAAATTTCCCCATGACTTCTCTAAACCTTGAACCTTGAAAATTTTTATTCACTTTTAATAATAATGTGATCTTTTGGTGAAGAACCCCTTTAAGGGTGCTTAAGGAATGATATGATAACTATGTATAAATATTAGGGATGCACCGAATCCACTATTTTGGATTCGGCTGAACCCCCGAATCCTTTGTGAAAGATTCGGCCGAATACCGAACCGAATCCGAACCCTAATTTGCATATGCAAATTAGGGGTGGGAAGGGGAAACATTTTTTACTTCCTCGTTTTCTGACAAAGTCACGTGATTTCCCTCCCGCCCCTAATTTGCATATGCAAATTAGGGTTCAGATTCGGTTCGGCCAGGCAGAAGGATTCGGCCGAATACGAATCCTGCTGAAAAAGGCCGAATCCTGGCCGAATCCCGAACTGAATCCTGGATTCGGTGCATCCCTAATAAATATATAAGGGAATATACTAATCTCTCTACTGCTTTATTTACCAGTAGGTCCTCCTAGGTAACTCGAGGGCACCCATTCCGATTAGTATAAAGTATTTCTTTAAGAAGGGGTTGGATAGCTTTTTAGCAAGTGGAAATACAGGATTATAGAAGATATTGTACAAGCTGATTCAGGGACTGGTCCAATTGTCATCTTGGAGTCAGGAAGGAATTTTTCCCCTTAAAGGCAAATTGGAGATACTTCAAATGTTTTTTTTGCCTTTAACAGAGAGAGAGAGAGAGAGAGAGAGAGAGACAGAGACTATTTCCAATAAGGGTTCTCATTTCATCAGTGTATCATTGTCGACAGGACACAAGAAGAAGGTGGTGGTATCAAGGAAAAGAAACAGAGTTTTAAACAACCAGTTGTGAGAAATTTTGCCAAAATGGCTTATCCTTTACCAACCCTCTTCTGCATGGCGATTGACTATATTCCACACTCAATAGAGACAGACATCATGCAGAGGTATACATAGCAATGGATGCATCCAAAAAATTTTTTGCAAAGAAGACTTTGAGTCACATTCGAATTCATTTTAACTTGCAGACCAATTAACACTTGGGGATAGACATAAACTTTTATTACAGTGTAAAGCACGCTGTATTTACTAATTACAGACTGTGGCTCTGAGAGGGCTGAATTTAACATTACCTCTTAATTGTTTTGTGTGATCTTCAATTTTCACTTTGTATATGAAAATACGTTTTTATCTTTGTGACATAATGCATTAGCAGAGTTATTGGACATGTTATTTTCCTTTCGCGTATGAGACCTCCCCGATATAGAGGGCCAGGGCCGCCATCAGGGGGTCACTGGGGGGACAGTCCTCCCGGGCCCGGTGGATTTCCCCGCTTCCAGGGGGCCCGGCCGCGACCTAACTCTGCCCTGCATTTTTCTCCACTGAGCTGCGTCCCGTGCGTACGCGTGACGTCAGTACGCACGGGCGCAACTCTATTTAAGCCGCCGCCGACTGCCGCCTGCAGTCAGAAGATCGAGGACGTCGCTGGAGGAGGACGTGCTTCCTGGAGACGGCGAACGGACGGCGAAGACGGCGAAGAAGACCCTCCTGGAGGAAGAAGAAGACGCCAGCACAAGCAGGTAAGTCCCCTGAACCACCAATGTAACCCCTGAGCCACCAATGTAACCCCTGAGCCACCAATGCGGGCCCCTGAGCCCCATACTGCCGCTGAGCCACCAATGCAGGGCCCCTGAGCCACCAATGCGGGCCCCTGAGCCACCAATGCGGGCCCCTGAGCCACCAATGCAGGGCCCCATACTGCCCCTGAGCCCCATACTGCCCCTGAGCCACCAACCCCATACTGCCCCTGAGCCCCATACTGCCCCTGAGCCACCAATGCAGGGCCCCATACTGCCCCTGAGCCACCAACCCCATACTGCCCCTGAGCCACCAACCCCATACTGCCCCTGAGCCACCAACCACATACTGAGCCACCAATGCAGGGCCCTGCCCTGAGCCACCAATACAGGGCCCTGCCCTGAGCCACCAATGCAGGGCCCTGCCCTGAGCCACCAATGCAGGGCCCTGCCCTGAGCCACCAATGCAGGGCCCTGCCCTGAGCCACCAATGCAGGGCCCTGCCCTGAGCCACCAATGCAGGGCCCTGCCCTGAGCCACCAATGCAGGGCCCCTGAACCCCATACTGCCCCTGTGACACCAATGCAGGGCCCCTGAACCCTCAATGAGGGCCCCTGAATCCCCATGCCGGGTCCCATATCCCCCAATGGGCCCCCTGATCCCCATGCAGGGCCCCTGATTTGCAGAGGGCCTGGTCAGCAGTGTTTTTTTTTTTGTGACCCTGGCTGCCAATGCAGGCCCCTGAACCCCATACTGCCCCTGAGCCACCAATGCAGGGCCCCTGAGACACCAATGAGGGCCCCTGAATCCCCCAATGGGCCCCCTGATTTGCAGAGGGCCTGGTCAGCAGTGTTTTTTTTTTTTGTGACCCTGGCTGCCAATGCGGACCCCTGAACCCCATACTGCCCCTGAGCCACCAATGCAGGGCCCCTGAGACACCAGTGAGGGCCCCTGAATCCCCATGCCGGGCCCCATATCCCACCAATGCAGGCCCCTGAACCCTCAATGAGGGCCCCTGAATCCCCATGCAGGGCCCCATATCCCCCAATGGGCCCCCTGATCCCCATGCAGGGCCCCTGACTTGCAGTAGTGTTTTTTTTTTTGTGACACATGGCTGCCAATCTAGCTCTGGTATTCCCCTGAATTGTGTTTTTATGTAACTTTAGTAGGAGCCCTGGTCACTAGTTATTTTTCTTGGTCTTGTAAAAGGTCTTCCAGTCACCAATTGTTTTTTAATCACTGTTGTGAAACTCCTGAACACTTATTGTTTTTTGTTATGAAACTCCTCGACACTTATTGTTTTTTCTTTTTTGATACTGGAAGAAGTCTTCCAGTCACCAATTGTTTTTTAATCACTGTTGTGAAACTCCTCTACGCTTATTGTTTTTTGTTATGAAACTCCTCGACACTTATTGTTTTTTCTTTTTTGATACTGGAAGAAGTCTTCCAGTCACCAATTGTTTTTTAATCACTGTTGTGAAACTCCTCGACACTTATTGTTTTTTGTTATGAAACTCCTCGACACTTATTGTTTTTTCTTTTTTGATACTGGAAGAAGTCTTCCAGTCACCAATTGTTTTTTTAATCACTGTTGTGAAACTCCTGAACACTTATTGTTTTTTTCTTTTTTAGTCCTGTCAGAAGTCTCCCAGTCACCAATTGTTTTTTTTAATCCTGTTATGAAACTCTTGGCCACCAATTTTTTTTAGTTCTGAGACATAATGTGAATTCTTTTTTCTCCCTTCCTTTTTTAAACAGCTAAACTGTATCACAGCTGCAAAAGAACAGGAACTGTTGGTATTTAGCAGGAGTGGCTCAGCTGTTTGCATGACGTCATTCTCAGCCTTGAAGCCCTCCTGCTGAACGGAGGTGAAGACAACAGGTAAGTATTGCACTTGCTGTTGTTGTTTTACATCTGTTGTCACTTGACTTTATTAATAAAAGTTTATTATCTCTGTGTCGTTGTGGTCATTGTATCAGCTGTTCTCTTTAGTTGTTTTGGTGGTGTTTCCTTTTTGTATAGTTCTGCACTTTACGTGTTTTGTTAGTTGTGTGCTTGAGATTTATTAGCATTATTTTTATACTGGTTCCAATACCTTCTTTTTGTCCTATAATGTAGATTTATTTGCACTTTGGGTTTTTCTGACATTTCATAGGACTTTTACTTTGCTTGCCATCATCTTTACAGTTTTTTTTTTGTATATAAATATATATAGGTTTTGCATTTACAGGCCTAGCTGCTTTGTGGTGCCTTGTGCTTAGCTGTTTTTTTTATTATTTTAACTTTTTCTGCTGTGGGTTTACTGTAGAGCTTTATTTTTTGAAAACTTGCACTTTATTTATTTTGTCGTGGGCTTTGGTACTTTTGCTAGGATTTTGGTCCCTAGTGTGATACATTGATACTTTTGCACTTGTGTTTATTTGTATTACTTAATTTTTGCCTTGGGTTTTGGTAATTTTGCTAGGATTTTGGTCCGTAGTGTGATACGTTTGCATCGGTTTGCACTATTTTTCAGTTTGCACTTTTTACATTTTGCACTTTATCTGCTGTTTTTGTAATTGCCCTTGTGTCCATAATCTGTTCTTAACTTTTTTTGTCAAGAGGTATTTTGTTTACACTTTGTAACAAGTGGGCTCCATCTTATTCACCTTGCATAAAAAAAGGTAAGATTTTAAAGGGCCTTCATCACAGCTACAAGAATGTATCAGCATAAGTCTGGATCTCAGAAACGAAAGGAGAAGCGAGGGCGAGAGCATGAAGATGAAAAAATCAAAAACAAGAAACCATTGCTCCAATACTTTAAAAAATCTAACAGTGGCAGTCAAGATGCAAGAGAAGATCGTATGGATGCTGGCAAAGTCATTGGGCCAATTGTCAGCACATCTTTAAACAATGTCCAAGAGGAGCCAGTTTCCTGCAGCGAGAATTGCATTTTGCCTTCATGTGACATCTCCTTGCCCATCACAGAAATCGAAGAGAATGCTTCCTGCAACATGTCTGCTGTTAACAATGACACGCTGATGGAAGAATATAGGTCATGCAGTCTGTCAAGCATCAATGCCTCTGAAGATTTCTTGAGTGAGGCATTTGAAAGTCATGAAGGTTTATCAGGTGTTAACTGGAAAGACCCAGCATTATGGCCAGACACTCTGAGAGGTAAATCTAGAGAGTACATCGTTCTTGCTGGATTGATGAGTGAACAAGATCTCTTGAAAACTGTACAGTCTTTGCCCAAGGATTGTGACGGCCAGGCCTTTAGTGAATTCCACTTGTATTCAAAATCACCGAATGGACGTGAAAAGATCCTAAGGGATTGGCTAAGATGGAGCGACAGCAAGAAAGTCTTGTACTGTACAACTTGCCTTGCTTTTTCAACAGACTCTGCCAATAAAACAGGAAGTTCTCTTTGCAGAAAGGAAGGGTATGATCCACTGAAGTCAAAGTGGCACAAATTGTACAAAAAATTGCCAGAGCATGAACATTCAGCACAGCACAGGAAGAACTACTGGAGCTGGCGATGCCTTCAGAAATCTGTTGGTGGACAGGGTGTAGACCATGACATTCAAAGAACTTTGGCAGTGGAAGCAGAGAAATTCACTGTGCTCCTGGAGAGGCTTCTTGATGTAACTCTGTTTCTTGCTTCAAGAAATTTGGCATTCAGAGGGAGTTCGCAAAGAGTTGGAGACATTCAGAATGGGAATTTTCTCGGTATCCTAGAGCTCATTGCCCATTATGATGCTGTCCTAAAGGAGCACCTAGACAAAGTGAAGAGAAGCCAAGAAAAAGGGAAAAAACTTCCAGCTCATTATTTATCATGGGGAACCCAGAATGAATTCATCAATCTGTGTGGACGGCATGTTCTCAATGCAATACTTTCCGAAAGGCAAGAGGCTATCTATTTTACAGTGATATGCGATGCTTCCCCAGATATTTCCCATACTGAGCAGAATGTCATCGTTTTACGTTATGTGCACAGATGTTCACAGACAGGTAAGTGGTGCATTCAAGAGAGATTTCTTGAATTTTTTGATTTTTTTCAGAAGACTGGTGAGGAAATTGCTGAGATGCTAACATCAAGATTGCGTGAGCACAACATCGACCTCAAAGATTGCAGAGGGCAAGGGTATGATAACGGAGCCAACATGGCTGGAAGAATTAAAGGAGTAAAATCCAGAATCCTGGAGAAGTATCCACAAGCCATTTTTTGCCCCTGTGCTGCACACTCTTTAAACCTTGTTGGCGTGCATGCAGCATCCAGCTGTCCTGAAGTGAAGACATTTTTTGGAAGTGTGAATAGATTGTACGTCCTGTTTAGCAACAGTCCTGAGAGGTGGCATACCCTAACTGAGGAAATTGCTGGTTCACTGCATGGTCTAAGTGACACTAGATGGAGTTCAAGAGTTGAAGCAATTCGGCCTGTCGCTAAGAAGCTGCCAAGCATTCTCCAAGCACTTGAGAAGATAATTTCCTCTAGAAGGCTTACAAGTGATGCACAGTCAGAAGCTGTGGGGCTGTATAATTATTTTTCTTCTTTCCGTGCAATTCTACTTGCAACTTTTTGGCTAAAAGTTCTACAGTGTTTTGATGAGAGGAACAAAATTCTGCAGGCACGGTCAGTTTCCATGGAGATTGGAGCCGCAAATATAAGAGCATTGGCAGAAGAAATGAAATCTCTTAGAGAAAAGTGGCCTGCTCTACTCTCAGAGGCTAGATTGGTTGCTGATGGCATGGAGATTCCGGCTGAACTTATGAACACACAACAGATTCGCCGAAAGAAGTCACAAACTCCTGGTCAACTGGAAGATCCTGAAGCTGTTTTTAAAGTCAATGTTTTTCTCGTGACCCTGGACACTATCATTTCTGACCTAGATCAGAGATTTAAATCAATGGAAGAAATATGCAATTTATTTGCTCCAATATTGAAGTTGAGGAAGCTAACAAATGAAGATCTAGAAGCATCCACCAAGTTGCTGGTTGCCAAATACCCTCAAGATCTTACAGACTCGTTACTGGATGAGTTACAACATCTTCGTAAGGTCTACAATGAAACATTTGAAGGGTCTCTTGGTCAACTGGAATTATTAAATTGTATCTATGACCTGCAGCTTGAAGGCATATTTGGACAGGTGTGTGTTGCCCTTCGTATCTTCATCACACTTCCTCTGTCAGTGGCTGAAGGAGAGAGAGCGTTCAGCAAACTGTCCTTGATTAAAAACTATCTACGGTCAACAATGAGTGAACAGAGACTGAATAGCCTGGCAATGCTTTCTATTGAACACGAACTTGCAAATCACCTGGATTTCAAAGAACTTATCAAAGATTTTGCAAGCAGTAAAGTGAGGAGACTTTGAGCCCTGTGTATATCACTATTTGCAATAAGCTTCAGGAGAACATGGTTTTACAAAGCACTTGACACTTTCAGTCATATCTTTTTGAGTATCCTGGTTACTTCATCAATCATGTACCACTAGATTTCTATTTATACTTCTAAATGTTATTTATTCATACTAATAAAAGTTCTTAATTTTTTATTGTAAAAATAGTTTTATATCGCGTACCACTAGGTTTCTATTTATACTTCTAAAAAGTTAAATGTTATTTATTCATACTAATAAAAATTCTTATTTTTTATTGTAAAAATAGTTTTATATCTTATTTATTCATACAAATAAAAGTAGTTATTTTGTTTGCTATAAAAATAAGTTATATAAGGCCTATATGTTTACAAACAATCACAAACTGCCAATGCACTTTATAATCATCCAGTGGTTAGATCATGAATCATGTACAACTAGGTTTCTATTTATACTTCTGAACAGTTCATACTAATAAAAGTTCTTATTTTTATTGTAAAAATAGTTTTATATCTTATGTTCTTTATTTATTCATATTAATAAAAGTAATTTTGTTTATTATAAAAATATGGTGTATATCTGTTTATTTATACTAATCAAAGTTATTATTGATGGCCTATATGTTTTCAATCACAGTGCCATTGCACTGTATAATTGTCCAGTGGTTAGGTTTCAGTTTTTTTTAATGTATACATAAAATGCATTATACAATAAATGTGTGTATACATTAGACATGCTAGATAGATGGGCACATTTCAATCTTCCATTGTCCTTATTAGGACTGGTTGTTTTTTGACCAAGGGGTTAAACAAAATGGCTCTTATTGGTACAATTTAAACATATAATAATTGTAAAACAAAGTGCAATTTAGGTTAGAGCAGGTACCTGCTTAAAGAGTCTACCTTGATGTGGTGGCAGGCTTAATAACCCTTTTGCCAAAATGATTTTATTTGCGGTTTGTGAATGTGTCCATGTGACCTTTGTGGTGGGGGGGCGTGGTTAAGATGAGGGCGTGGTTAGGGGCGTGTTAGGGGAGGTGTCGTGAGGGGGGGCCCCGAAAATTTTGTTGTGTGGGGCCCCGTGATTTCTGATGGCGGCCCTGTAGAGGGCATTCCATGTGTTAAGACAGACCCAATTACCAGAAAGTTTCCAGGTAGTGGCACCACGGAGGACCTAATGATCCCTAAGGTTTGGCGTGAGACTAAGTTTGTTTGGCTCATAATAGAGATTTTTCTATGTACACTCGATTGATGTGGCCGTTTTTGTCAGCCAGCCCTATGGTGGAGTATAAATGGGGATGCAGTTGTTTTTTTCAAGGGGACGCAGTTCTCTCCCAGTGAATTTGCCCCAATGCCTTGATTTTTATAAGGTTCAGTTTTATTTTTTGAACAAAAGTGTTCTATTGTCAAGATTTGAGGATCATTTAGCAACCCTGTAAGATAATACCTTTCAGACCTGTTCAGTGCTATATTTTTGGTCTGTTGCCACTTTATGTGTTTAGCGTGGAACTGCTTATTTCAGCTGAGTTGTATGCAGTCTGGCAACCACATGCCATGTATTGCCTTTTATGGCATTGGTAGGGAGATGTAAATTTCTGTATTTTATGATAGTATATTGGCAAGGTGGTCTGTTATTGGTTTGTTTTTGTAAACCAACCCCCCCTTTTTGTTTACCCATTCTGCTGCTTGTCCCAATTGTGGACAGTGTTAGTGGGAATCCTGCATGTTACATTGGCCCATGTTTGAATGTCTCATTCGTGCAAAAAAACATTCACAGACACCATAACGAGCATTAGCGAACATGTCTGCTTTCTTTTTGACCGATTACAGACCTCAATGACTTCCTTGTAATGTTTTGAGTCCAAGTGGCAGTTGTGAAAATACACAGTGTATGTAATAAAATGTTGCTATTGCAAATCGTTTTTTTAATAAAACTCCAGAGCATGTGTTAAAGCTAACCTTTGCATAATACACAATGTAAAATTTTCCAGCTAATATTTTTTTTAATTGCGAGCATCAGTAAACATTTCCAAACACACCATTTTTAGTCATAGGCAATAGAAGATGTTTTTGGCAGAGGGTGCCAGGGAAAGTAGGAATAGTAGCATGCACAGTGCACCACGGCAAAATTATCACACCCACTTTTTTGCCACACCTCATTCAGCCCCACCCACTTTTACATGAGCTTTCTGTGAATTTTCAGGAAACCATAGCTTTGGGGACAGCATTTGCTTAAAGTCTGAAAACCTAGGGCAACGTGATATTAATATTTTTAATGCCGTAATCCAAGAGATGGTTGCTATGTATAGGTTATGAAACCTGCAGCAAAGTACTGGAGCACTGTGTAAAACCTATAAGAGGGAGAGCAAAACAGTAACTGCATTTGTAATGTTGAAAAGTCACTGCATGGATCCTTTTTATGCTCGATAGATAGGAATGTCATATTGTAAAGGTACAAATGTACAATATCTCCTATCCCACTGCATCAGCATAATACATAAACATTATTACGTAATTTAGGTTGAAAAAAGACACACGCCCAACCTTTTGGTCTAAGCTTATAGTTGATCCAGAAGAATGAGAAAAACCCCCATCTAAAGTCTCTCTATTTGCTTCAAAAAATTCCTTCCTGACTGCAAGATGCAATCCAACAGTTTTTGAATCAACCTTATACTAAGATCTTTAACCTTGTATATCCCCAGAACACATAGCAGGATAACACAGTGGCAATTTCATGTATAACTGCACCCAGACTAATAGCAGGATGGCACAGAAGCAATTTCATTTATAAATAACCCCAGACCAATAGCAGGATGGCACAGAGGCAATTTCATGTATAAATACCCCCAAACTAATAGCAGGATGGCACAGAGGCAATTCCATCTATAAATACCCCCAAACTAATAGCAGTATAAGTAATAAAACTACATCTCTATTCTTACCTCTTCTTTGCATTGTAAGTTCAGGAGGGGGGGGGGGGTTCAGCAGAGATTGCCATACTAGAGAAGTTCCTATAGAGTCAGGTAGTGGTAAGAATAAAATACATTCCTTCCCCCTAACAACAAGCCCAGTGTGTGGACGGGAAATTCAAAGACTGATCTGTAATCTAATCCCTGCAGGTCTTCATTTTTATGAAGTTGATTACTAAAATAGCACTAGCCCTGCTCTCTCTGTTCTGACACAGCTTGGATGCCTGGATTGCAGCTAAACGGGAGATGGGGCTCAGTTGAACTATGACTGGGTAAGCCCTGCTTCTTAGCTGCCTGCGTTTACAAATGCGGGGAGATATTTTGGGCCATACCCCCCCCCACGGTTCTGATGGCTATGTTTAATTTTAATTCACACCCTAAGAACATTGGTGTTACGTTACATTGAGATACCTGGGTCAAAGCATGCAATCTGGTGTACTCACCATGCTGGAGGTAGGGTTGCCAGCTTTTCCGGAAAAAAATACCGGCATACCTATATATTTATCATTTTTCCCTATTAATAACATCGGGATCAACCATCATTTTTACCGGCCAGATGGCAACCCTGGCTGGAGGACACAATGGTCTGCTGGCCTTGTACTATGGGTCCTGCAAATGTTACATGGATTCTGCATAAGTTGCAGTGGCCCACATGGTTAGATGCTTCCTCTTTAAGAGTGTTGGTCTCTGGGTGGTGTTCCATTACTTTTAGATACCTGGGTCGAAGCATACAATCTGTCATATCCAACATGCTGGAGGGCACAGCGGCTGGTGGCCTGGTACTATAGACTCTGCATATGTCATGCTACCCTGGATGGAATAATGTTGAATCCTTATTATAGATTTATTTATGTTATGTGTTAGTTAGTTAGAGTGTGATGTAAGTGATTGCTTTTGGTTCTGTGTCACTTCCTGATACTATATTTTTCATGTTCCTGTGAGCATTTGTGTGAGATCTCTCTTTATGAAGCTGAATTAAACTGGATAACAGAGCTGATATCTAAATTAAAGTTATAAGCAGCAAAGGATTGTGTGGAACTACTCCACTCTGTGCCATATGTGATACAAGGAACTTTGGTAGGTCATCTAACCCTGATAATTATAGCATTGTCCTGAATAATTCCAACACAATTACTGGTGCCCGGAAAGATGGCAGTTTTTATATACTTAACCCCAAAAGTGGTAGAAGTTATATTAGAAGTTCCACTTCAAAAATGCTGCAAAAGACAGAAGAGGAACTAGGGAAGTTAGCAACACAGACAGACAGAGGAGATCCTAACAGGATTGCATTGTTATGTGGAAAAGCAAATTTGCATGTGTAATACAAAGAGACAGGGAGGAAGTCAATAGTGCAACCAGCTATGCAGCATCTCAGAATCACATAGTAAAACTTCCAATATTGATTATTGGAAATTTTTCATGGGAGATCAGTCACTTGTATACAACAAACATTTGGGATGTCAGTATGGCGGAGCACACCTTTGTAAGGCGTTCCTCTGTCATTCGCAGCTGTCGCGAGAGTTCGGTCCCTCCTCCCGAATGCTGTGAAATTGTGCAATATGGTACTCGCTTGTAGCGCTGACCGTTCCAAAGGAAGACGCTGGATAATATCATGTCGGCTTTATTAAATCACAAAGTGTGAAAACATTATACAGTGGGTGTGCAGCTATGGGAAAAACCTACGTGTTTCGTGCACTTCCTCAGGGTTACGTAAGCATCACGTGTCATAGTGTTTAAATAGGGTTAGGGTACAAATCAATCTCGTTTTTAAAGAAACAGTATGTGCAAAAAATACATCTTAAAAATTTCCATAAAAATCTATAAAAATTCATGTGATAACTACAAACATTTTCATTGTTAAAGTGCAAGTGCTAATATTATTCATTCTATAATCAATTTATAAGTTCTTAAACCTAGACTGGTTATATCTGATTAGTGAATATATATAGTGCATAAATAGATAAATTCAAATTAATAAAATGATCAATTATATATTGATGTTTGTGATTTCAGCATTTAATGTGATATTAATTTAATAACAATAAATCTATTTACTTATTTAATAGGTCACACTTTCAATACAAATAAATGATTATATACCCATTGTGTATTTTATATAGTATTATTTTATACCACGTAAAGTTAATATTAATTGTATTTAGTTAATTAATTTATTTATTGGCTACTCAGGATGCTTATTTTGAAAGAATATTCCCCCCCCTATATTTATTTATATCTTTATATATTTTTATTTTCATCATTTATCATAAACGTATTTTTTTGTTATAATACCTTTGGTCTCTCATTAAACAGCGCTATTATTTCATCTATTCCAGTGGATTTGATTTTTGACTGTAAATCAGTCTCAATCCATAAAATATCTAATTTCACAATCTTTATTCAACCCTTGTGGTGTTACTGTTTCCAATAATGACATCCACTTGATTTCTTGCTTAGATAATAATTCAATATCAATGTCTCCTTTCCTTTTCCCCAATCTCACAGTCTCAATTACCTGAAATGAAACAAAGTGTTCATTCATTCGCACCATGTTCACTAATTATATACAGTAGCTGAAGTTAAGTCTGTCCTGTTAATGCAGGCTTTGCGTTCTAATACTCTATCTTTAAGTTTCCTAGTTGTTTTGCCTACATATTGTTTACCACAACGACACGTAGCAAGATATATTACATTTAAGGTGCGGCAATTAGCATATGTCTTTTATAGATTTTGATAAGTTGAATGCAAGACTGAAAAATTAATTGGATACCATGGAGAGTAAAATCATGGAGAATAAACAAAGGACATTTTAGGGGGCCAAAGCAGATTATGAACAAGAGAGAGTCTTCTCATGGGTAATGAAACTAAATCCACAACGAGGCAGATGGGAACGCATGAAACCTACTCTAAAGACAGATAGAAAATATAAGTCATCCAATAGAAGTAACAATATATCTTATGCAGATTCTGACAGCACCTCTGCCAGTTTATCTTTTTTTACTGACATCAGGCAGCGATCTGGATGTGAGCCAAGGAGAAGAACAAGATCAGGAGTACAACGACATGCGAAGGAAAAAGAAAACGAGAAACGAAAGAGAGGAATTAGAGGAGCAGTCAAAATGGTCTTCATAAACTTCAGCTATAGCACTTTGTTTAGTTTCAGGTAATTGAGACTGTGAGATTGGGGAAAAGGAAAGGAGACATTGATAAATTATCTAAGCAAGAAATCAGGTGGAAACAGTAACACCACAAGGGTAGAATAAAGATTCATTTAGATATTTTATGGATTGAGACTGATTTACAGTCCAAAGGTATTAAAAAAAAATACGTTTATGATAAATGATGATAATAAAAATATATAAAGATATAAATAAATATAGGGGGGGGGATTTTTTTTCTTTCAAAATAAGCATCCTGAGTAGCCAATAAATTAATTAATTAACTAAATACAACAATTAATATTAACGTTACGTGGTATAAAATACTACATAAAATACACAATGGGTATATAATCATTTATTTGTATTGAAAGTGTGGACGATTAAATAAGTAAATAGATTTATTGTGATCAAAATAATATAAATGATCAATATAATTGATCATTTTATTAATCTGAATTTATCTATTTATGCACTATATATATATATATATATATATATATATATATATATATATATATAGATACACACTAATCAGATATAACCAGTTTAGGTTTAAGAATTTATAAATTAATTATAGAAAGAATAATATTAGCACTTGCACTTTAACAATGAAAATGTTTGTAGTTATCACATGAATTTTTATAGATTTTTATGGAAATCTTTAAGATGTATTTTTTGCACATACTAGGGCTCATTTATCAAAACTGGGCAAATTTGCCCATGGGCAGTTATCTAGAGCAACCAATCAGTTATTAGCTTTTTAAAGCCAGCTGCAAGTAGAACGAAGTAGAATGAAAACAGCAATTTGATCCCCACTATACAGGCACGAAACGCGTAGGTTTTTCCCATAGCTGCACACCCACTTTATAATGTTTTCACACTGTGTGATTTAATAAAGCCGACTTGATATTATCCAGCGTCTTCCTGTGGAACGGTCAGTGCTACAAGTGAGTATCATATTGCGCAAGATCAGTCACTGGCAGTCAGTGGCGTAACTTCGGATTCCAGGGCCCCCCTGCAAAAAAATTTCAGGGCCCCCTCTGCAGAAAATAGTGGGAGAATTTCTTTAAAGAAAGTAAAAATGGGCCTGCACAGGGACGTTCCATTCTGATAAAGACAAATGCTTACTTTCTGCTTATTTAAATAATGAAAGAAAAGGCCATACCTTCTTGTGTGCACAGAACATTCCTTTGCAGCATACTTGCTATCCCTATCCCAGGTTTAAGGTTGGAATATCTAGACGCTACCATGGTGTCTAGCATACAGGGGGAACGTGATGAGGTATAGTCTGAGGAATAGGATCGGTGCCAGACTATCATCATCAATCACTGCGTGCGCTCTTAAATAAAAAAAAACTTTGTGTGGTACAAAACGTTATCTCACGTAACACGCTGCACACAGTGATTGATGATGATACTCTGGCACCGATCGCATCAGAGAGTCTCCTGCTTTTGAACTTCCGGTGTGGGGGCAGGAAGTGGTACAAAAACTCACTGATTGTCATCACAAATGTCCTGAAATGGTCCATGCCTGTTGCGCATATTACCGAGGAAGCAGGCCCCGCCAGGCCCCCTGTACCCCCGGCCCCCCCGCGACTGCGGGGTCTGCTTCCTTGGTAGTTACGCCACTGCTGGCAGTAATTCTGGAGCTAGTTTAAAACTGCAATTTGAAGTCATACTGTACTTGTGTGGCCATTGCTAGGGTGCCTATATCTAATGAAAATTACAATGTGGCAATAGAAATACTGCAAAACAGATTAGGTCACAAGGGAACTCCGGATTCCAAACCAAAATTTTATAAAGAGGCCCACATAACACTGAACCCCCTAATATACCCATTACAGTTAACCATTTCTTCAAAAAGTATGAATAAATGCCATTTGCTATGCTGAAATCCAGCAACAGTTCTTCTCTTTCTGCATCATTTAAAATCCTGGCAGGGAAGGAGGGACTAAACACTGATGCTACAAATTGTAACAACTTCTACACAGCTTGCAGCCAGCATGCATAAAGTACATAACCCACAATGCATTGCACTGTGATGTTGCATTCCTTATTTAAATCACGTGGGAATTGTTGTTTGAGCACTACTACTACTACTAGTAGTCAGACAGATCAGCAGGAGAGCAGGCGCTTAGGGATCTGTTCCAAACCATTAAAAATAATGAAAAGGCTGCATATTTTTTAATTGATGTGCATTGCACAGTTGCTTGAAATTATGTTTACTTTTCAAAAAGCTTAAGTTAAGTTTGTGTGGTGTTCTCTTTTAATTATTATTATTAATTATAATTAAATTCTCATATGAATAAGCTCTTAAACCTGAATGTGGTAAAGCGATCCTCTGATGTGCAAGCTCTGATATGCCTATAAGATGAGCGGTAGATGCAAGTGCACAGTTTGCAGTCTATGGGAGTTGCAGTTGTAGAGGCTTAATATGCCCAATATTACTGAAGCTGATTCCCAAGGCTATAACTCTTGAATTAAGTCACCAGCAAGAGCACCAGGAATGTGATTTGCCAGTGTTTCTGAAATTCCTAAAGAAAGAGGTTCAGAGCAGACAGCATGCATATATTCATGCATGCATGCATATATTCAGATCAGAAAACCCTTCACTGTTGTGCAATCAAGAACAGTGTCATCAGAAAGAGACTAACAATGCCAATAGCAGCATCCCTGTACTCAGCTTCAAACCCTGCAACATGTGTATTTTGTGATCAGTCAGACCACAAGACTGAAAACTGTGATAAATTAACCCCAGAGACATGCAAAGAAATACTTAAAACTAAAAGGATTATGTTTTGTGTGTTTGGGGCCTATAAGCATATTGCAAAGTACTGCAGGGTGAAGGAAGTCTTAAGAGCAACATGAGTCAAGATACATCACAACCAAAGAACCATATAGAGCTCATTGAAGCCAACAGAGGACACAGTTATTTCATCAGTATCTCCAGATAACAAAGTCTTTAAGCAGCTGCACTCTAATCCGGATTTCAATGCTCTGTGGGTGCTGGATCTAATTCAAATTTCTTTATACAAATTATGACATAAATCCGCACTCCAAATGTTCAGTGAATCAAACAATTTTTATTATGCATATATTCATGTGTCCAAAGTTTCGACCCACTTTAGGGCCTATATCAAGGATAAGTGGCTATAGTGACATTAGTGCATTTTTACCAACACCTACACACAATTTTTGGCGCCAAATATGACGTTATATGAATCAAAGCCTCACATCACCTATTGTCAATTACAGAATAACTGAAAAAATATGTTTCCTCACCACACGGTGCCACTGCTGTGCTGTATATGTAAACAGTCCAATTTGATACATTCTTTGTCAATGGACTTGTGAAGTTTATACAAATGGTAAACTCAGTAACAGAAGTGACCGTGTTATCTCATTTCAGTGTGATTGGTAATAATAAAAGAAACAATGTAATAAAAACATTTCTTTAAAAAAACAACCAGTCTATAACCTTATTGCTTATTGTTTACATATGTCTCTGTTTCCATATTTACTGTCTTATCTGTATATCACAACCTGGAAAAAAAACAGCTTAGAACCAGCTGGCCATTCAGACCTTTGGGTGCAACACAATTAAATTCATGTATTCAGTATGCTTCTTTCTTTAATAGGGCTTTATCATAATCGCCCCCATGTAAACCCAGCAAGACTCTATCGACTGGCATACACCTAAATGACGCTGGGCTATGTTTGGCTTCTGCCAAGTGTTTGGCCACCAATTGTTGTGATATGTCTTGTTTTTTGTTCATTTCTTTTTTGTCTTTATCAGGATTAAGCGCTGCTCTAATACTGGATCTGTGCATTCCTATGCACTCTTTTAGCTGTCTAATGGTTTTACCACAATACAGTAAGCCATGTCACGATCGCCGCCCAGAGCAGTTCCAGGAGCTCCGGGCGGCGCGTCCTTCCCTGCCGGCAGCGATTCCAAAATGGCGGCGCCCAGGGCCGCCACGTGGGTAGCGGCGCCGGCGCAATGACGCCAGCGCGTCGGCCTAAGGACGCCAGTGACGTCACGTTGGTGCCAAATTCAAATATTTAAACGCCACCAAGACGCCTGAATGGCGCCCAAGTATAGGATCCATTTCCTACATGTTTCCTGGGTTTCCTGTGAACTATTAAGATATTTCCTTGCCTCTGATCGTTGCCTGACCCCTTGCCTGGACTTTGGACTTCGCTTGTTATTCTGCCTGCCTTTTGAACTCTTGCCTGGACTTTGATAAACCGTTTGATTACCCTTGGGATACCGCGACCTTGATTCCACAGTGGGCTTCCTCCTTGATCCAGACTACCTCCCTGGAGGGAGCTCCCGGCTCCCTGACATTATACTTGGGCCATGTATCCTACTGAGGAAGCTACGCCTGATGTCGGACGAGCGTTCCACGGACTGGCATCCCGCATGGAGGAATATGAAGCCCAGCAGTATTGCATAGGGCAGGCACTCGATACCCTTCTCTCTCGAGTGCCTCCAGCGCCTCCTGCTTCCCAAGCTGCTGTAAATGATCCCATGGCGGTCGTCTCGTCTACCACAGGTTTCTCGTCTGGTGAGCCTCGTATTCCGCCTCCTCCTCGCTTCAGTGGGGACCCACATGCCTGCAGAGGTTTCGCTACACAGTGCCAGATCCAGTTCGAGTTTCAACCCTCGCACTTCCCCAATGAACGTTCCAAGGTGGGCTATGTGATGTCTCGTTTAGTGGGCAAACCGCTTGAGTGGGCAACATCTCTTTGGGAGAAGAATTCTCCACTGACTTTTGATGCCAAGGCTTTTCTTCAAGCATTTCGTACTGTGTTTGATGCCCCGGGTCGGGTCACTAATGCTCCTTCTCGTCTTCTGCAACTCCGGCAGGGGAACCGCAGTGTCAGTGACTATGCTATTGACTTCAGAACTTTGATGGCTGAGACTTCCTGGAATGACGATGCCTATAAGGCCGTATTCTATCAAGGTCTGTCTATTCGCATTAAAGATGATCTTGTCTCCAGGGAGTTCCCTGACCTGCTGGAAGATCTGATTGCACTATCCATTAAGGTGGACACTCGTCTCAGAGAGCATCAAGTAGAGAAGGAGCGTTGTAAAAGATTTCAACCCTTGTTGGCACCTCACTTCCAAAGACCTCTCTTGCATACTCCAGCTACTCAAGCTTCTACTTCTCCTCCGGAGGAACCGATGCAAGTTGTAAGGGCTCGTCTCTCTTAACAAGAAAGGCTCCGTAGACGGATGGCGGGCCTATGTCTGTATTGTGGCGGACAGTCTCATTTTGCGAACTCTTGTCCGGTGAAGCCCACGAGTTTTGTTCCCCGAGGTATATCTAGGGTAACTCATGTAAGGGGGCACTACTCCGAAGTCTCAAGAGAACACTTACAGGTTTCTCCTTCCTTTACAGATTCGTCTAGCCACTAAGACCATTGTCGGATCAGCTTTCATTGACTCTGGGAACTTCATGGACGCTCTTTTTGCCAAATACATGGAAGTTCCCTTATTCCCATTGTCTACTCCTCTTCGTGTCACTGCCATTGACGACAGACCCCTGGAGGCTGAATTTATCTCTATGACGACTGGGGAATTGCCTGTGCAGGTTGGGACGCTGCATAAAGAAAAATTATTTCCTGCCCATCCGTTCCAGTTGTTTTGGGTCTCCCTTGGCTGCGCCTGCATAATCCCACCATTGATTGGTCCGTAGGACAGATTTCCCGTTGGAGCCCATTTTGCCGGCAGCACTGTCTTCCTGCTGAACCCCTCCAGAGGGTGAATATCTCTACGTCTGATCTGAAGACTCTACCCTCCTTTTACAGGGAATTCTCTGATGTATTCTGTAAGAAGTCTGCAGAATTCCTTCCTCCACATCGACCATACGATTGTCCTATCGATCTCCTGCCTGGAACCATGCCCCCTAGGGGCCACACCTATCCTCTTTCTCCAGCTGAGACTTCCGCTATGAAAGACTATATTCAGGAGAATCTCCAGCGGGGGTTTATCCGCCCCTCTACTTCTCCTGCCGGGGCAGGTTTCTTCTTCGTGGAAAAGAAGGATGGAGACCTACGTCCTTGCATTGACTACCGGGGCCTTAATAAGATCACAGTTAAAAACCGGTACCCCTTGCCACTGATTGCTGAACTCTTTGACCAATTGAAAGGGGCTAAGATTTTCACAAAATTGGATCTCCGTGGGGCGTACAACCTCATCCGCATCCGTGAAGGGGACGAATGGAAGACGGCATTCAACACTCGAGATGGGCACTATGAATATCTCGTGATGCCCTTTGGCCTCTGTAATGCCCCCGCTGTCTTTCAAGAGCTCGTGAATGACATCTTCCGGGATCTTTTGGGAAAGTCTGTGGTCATGTACCTGGATGACATCCTGATCTTCTCGAAAGACCTTGTATCTCATCGCTCCCAGGTGAAAGAAGTACTCTCTCGTTTGAGGAAGAACTCTCTCTTTGCCAAGTTGGAGAAATGTGTCTTTGAGGTGTCTAAGATTCCTTTCTTGGGTTATATCATCTCCCCAGAAGGTTTCGAGATGGATCCCGTTAAAGTGTCAGCAATCCAAGAGTGGCCCCTTCCCTTGAGCACCAAGGCTATTCAAAGGTTCATCGGATTTGCCAACTACTACCGGCAATTCATCAGGGGGTTCTCATCCCGTATTGCACCTATCCTTACTCTAATCCGAAAAGGGGGTAAACCCAGTTCTTGGCCTCCAGTTGCTGTAGAAGCTTTTCAGTCCCTAAAGGACGCATTTTCTTCTGCCCCAGTCCTCCGTCATCCGGATCCTAAGCTACCCTTTTGCATTGAGGTGGATGCATCTGAAGTAGGTGCTTGGGCTATCCTATCCCAGAGACATTCTGCCGATGGGAAGTTGCACCCTTGTGCCTTTTTCTCCAGAAAGTTTTCTCCTGCAGAACAGAATTACGATGTAGGAAATCGAGAACTTCTGGCAGTCAAGCTTGCTCTTGAAGAGTGGCGTCACCTCCTAGAGGGTTCTTCTATTCCGGTCACGATTTATACTGATCATAAGAACTTGGAGTTCATACACTCTATCAAGATACTGAATCCTCGTCAGGCCAGGTGGGCCCTGTTCTTCTCCCGTTTTAACTTTGTTCTGACCTATCGTCCTGGCTCCAAGAATCGGAAAGGCCGATGCGCTTTCCAGAAGTTTCACTCCGGGTGATCGTCTTCCAGAAAGACTTGAACCAATTATTCCCCCCCCCAAGATTATTGCATCTCTGTTTCCCCAATTTGCCGAACAAATCTTGGCTGGACAGTCTTCTGCTCCTCCGGATACCCCCATTGGGATGGCTTTTGTTCCCTCCGAGTTACGTCTTCCTATTCTCCAACAAACCCACTGTTCCAAGCAAGCAGGACACCCTGGTCCTGAAAAAACTCTTGAACTCCTTAGACGTTTAGTCTGGTGGCCGACTATTCGTAAAGATGTCAAAGACTTTGTTGCTGCTTGTACCGTTTGTGCCACATCCAAGTCTAGCCATTCTCGCCCCAGTGGGTTATTACAACCATTGCCTATCCCCTCTCGTCCATGGACTCATTTAGCAATGGACTTCATTGTTGAACTTCCCCCCTCTAGTGGAAACACTGTGATCTGGGTTGTGATTGACCGCTTAAGCAAGATGGCCCATTTCATTCCCCTGCGGAAGCTTCCCTCTGCTGTGGAGTTGTCTCAGCTCTTCATCCAGTATATTTTCCGTCTGCATGGTTTTCCTGTGGAAGTTGTCTCCGACAGAGGTTCCCAGTTTACAGCTACATTTTGGCGTTCCCTGTGCAAAGTTCTGGGTATTAATCTCCAGTTCTCCTCCGCTTATCATCCCCAGACAAATGGGGCAGCTGAACGTGTGAACCAAGCTCTGGAACAGTTCTTGAGGAACCATGTGTCCCTTTGTCAAGATGACTGGTCTGACCTCCTCCCGTGGGCGGAATTCGCTCATAACAATGCCTGCCACACTTACACTGGAAGATCTCCATTTATGAGATGCGAATTCCCAGCGTGTTTCATGTGTCCTTGGTGAAGCCCGCTACCTCCAACTGCTTTTCTGTGATCCAGCCTCCTCCTCCTACTATCTCTGTAGATGGTCAACAGGAATATGAGGTAGAAAAGATCCTTGACTCCAGAATCTCCAGGGGTTCTCTTCAGTACCTCATCAAGTGGAAGGGCTTTGGCCCTGAAGAATGCTCCTGGGAAGGACACTCTCATGTTCATGTGCCTCGTTTTGTGAGGGATTTCCACTCCAAATTTCCCCAGAAGCCAAGTCCTGGTGGTCCAGAGGCCCCCGTGGGGTGGGTACTGTCACGATCGCCGGCCGGAGCAGTTCCAGGAGCTCCGGGCGGCACGTCCTTCCCTGCCGGCGGCGATTCCAAAATGGCGGCGGCCAGGGCTGCCACATGCAATGACGCCAGCGAGTCGACATCAGCGTAAGGACGCCAGTGACGTCACGTTGGCGCCAAATTCAAATATTTAAACGCCACCAAGTATAGGATCCATTTCCTACATGTTTCCTGGGTTTCCTGTGAACTATTAAGATATTTCCTTGCCTCTGATCGTTGCCTGACCCCTTGCCTGGACTTTGGACTTCGCTTGTTATTCTGCCTGCCTTTTGAACTCTTGCCTGGACTTTGATAAACCGTTTGATTACCCTTGGGATACCGCGACCTTTATTCCACAGTGGGCTTCCTCCTTGATCCAGACTACCTCCCTGGAGGGAGCTCCCGGCTCCCTGACAAGCCACAAGGGCACTTTATAATGTAGACAACCATATTTGTAATACATGTAATTCTTTGTCTGATCTCATAGCATTTTTCAGTTTGCGGATGAGTAAAGCTATCTCCTACAATTAGGCTACTGCACATGATGCATCCCCGACATTTATATACCCCAGGAGATGCTCTTTCTGTGCTGTCATATATTTCTCTGTTGGGTCTGAAGGACTCAAACTTTCCTTCAAATTCCTACCTCTCTTGTAGCTGAACTTGGGTTTTTTGGGACTTTCATCACTGGAAATCATGGACCAGCTTTTCTGTACACTCTGACATATATTACTCGACTGTACCCCGTACTGACTCACGTAGTACATATCTTTGGTGTCACCCCTGTGTCTGCCACTGGTGTTGCTTTGTTCCCATAGTGTGGTGTTTTGGTCTAGGGTTAGAGCCCAATCCTAAGTATCATTAACCAACTTCACTGAATACCCTCTACTTAGGAACTTTTTGCCCATGATTTCAAGATCTAGGGCTCGCTTTTCAGCCTCACTGCTAATGTGAACCACACTAAGCATCTGAAACTGGCTGTACATGCATACAGGTATGCAATTTCCCACCTTTTTTGTAAACTCTGACGTCTAGAAATTCTATACTTTCATCACTATATTTTAGAGTGAATTTCACAGGGCTGCCCATCTCATTTAGCTCATTTACAAACTGCTCTAGCTCATTTACTGGATCCAGCCAAATGAAGAAGTCGTCATTGATTAAACACCTATAGAAGGCTCCATGTTTTCATGGAAAAAAAAATAAATGTAAGGTGGCTAAGGATATTGTTACTCTCGTAAGCATACATGTACACATTAGCATATACTGGAGCTACCTTTGTGTAATGGAGACTCACCCTGGTGGTCTAGTGGTGGGGCGGGGACGCCCGCTGTGCTGCTCCTCTTCCCTGGTGCCGGCTCCTTCCGGATTTTGTAGGCGCATGCGCACTGGCGTGAAATTGGCGCGAAATTTAAAGGTATAAAGGGACATTTTTACTATTTCTCATTGCCGTTAGTTTTCTGGTGGTTCCTGAGCCTTGTGCTAGTTCCTGTTTTGCCTGAATTCTGTTTTGAACTTCTATGTTTTGACCCGGGCCTGGCTTTTGACTTCTCTGACCTCTGTAACCTGACCCTTGCCTGAAACAGACTCTGATTCCGTCTGTCCCTCCTGATTGACTTCCTGGTTTGTCTCCTGCCTGTTGTTTGATTCCAATTCTGCCTCACCCCCTCTGATTGATTACCTGGGTTTGACCCTTGCCTGCCTGACGATCCTGCTATCTACCTGCCTCGATCCTGCCTGTCTGACCACGAATTCGCCTATTCCTTCTTGTACCATGACCTTTGGCCTTAAAGACTCTATCTACAGTCGTGCCCCTCTGCCTATCCAGAACCCTCATCTTGCACCTCTCGTTTAAGTCCAGGTGGCATCCAAGTAAGCCGAGGGCTCCTCCCGAGGCCCAAAGGCGGTCACACTACTGGTGAAGCACGAGCCGAGACCAGGGTGCCTGGTGTTTGTTCTGGTGTTGGGTGCCGACCGTGACACTTTGATCCCATAGCTGTACCCATATTTTGTTTTTCAAATTTAAAATAATTTTTCTACAGAATGATGTTCAAAATAGACAAGGTGAATATTGGTGGCCCCTTGTATAAAGCATTTCCAGTTATTAATTTACATACTGCATCTATACCCCCATCATGGGGAATACAGGTATACAAACTCTGTACATCTATTGTAACAAAAACCATTTCAGAGATTGGTACAGTCATACTTTCAATCATTTTTAGAAAGTCATTTGTGTCTTTTAAATAGCTGCCACTCTGCTGAATGCATGGTTGTAACAAAAAGTCAACATATTCGGCGATTCCCTCATTTAGAGATCCATTAGAGGAAATAATTGGGCGTCCCGGTGGCTGAGATAAATTCTTGTGGATTTTAGGTAGGGTATAAATAACAGGCTTGACTGGGTGATCAGGCAAAAAATAATTATACATGTCCTCAGTAATCCAATTGCTGTTTAGCAAAGCTTGCTAAAGAATGCACGCTTCCTAATCGTATCCTAGTCAGTGAGTAATCAATAGTGTAGATATCAGGATTTTAGATTTAAGCCATAAGTGGTTATTATCAAAGAACAAAGATTATAGAACACAAAACTAAATACAGAATTGCTGTGTTGTAGAAGAAGCTCAAGGTTAAAGGCCATTATGTTATTAGAATGTAGAATGTTTGCACAGAACAAGAAATACATCTGTTGTCTCATGTCACAAGTATAGTGCAAGGCCAAGCAAGAGACATCATCTCAGAAACTACAGCATAGATACCATTCTGGACACTGTGCTGACACAGTAGTTACACCTTATTTGGCTTTTGTACTGAGACTGTGAGTCTGTCCCTAAGATGGAAATAGTGACACAGTTATGCTAAAACAAGAATGATGATTGGATGCCTCTGGATCAGCCCCATGGAAGAAGAAATGGTTAAATAGTCATCTGTTATATTGCTTATTGTCCCCCAACGTCCTCACGAGCTTTCAGGATGTGTGAGCTATTATTTAATACTCTGTATTGTAATACTCTGTATTAATGTATACCTCAAATAAAGCTGTCTGGTTAATTTCCTGAGAGAATCTGTTTGGTTCAAGTCAGGCCCAGGGGGAACTTCGGGGCCAGGCTCGATTTGAGTAAGTATTTATTTAAATCCAAGAGGGACTTACTCATCGTGGCTGAGAATCTTATATCCCTGGAGGACTATAGGAGCATAAATCCGACATTTCTGGGGGCTTCGTTCCGGTCCTGTGGTTCTGGTCGTGACGCAAGGACAGATTGTCGAGACTCAGCTCGTGGTAAGTATGTTTCTTTTTAAATCTCGGGAAAGAATGATGCCACAGGGTTCGCAACCTAGTGCAGATATTATTAGTCTACGGAGTGGTGTATCTAAAAGTACTGTTTCGTCAGGCAGGACAGAAGCTTTTTCCCCTGTTTTGTTACGTCTTCCTAATGTTTTCCTTGAATATGTTCAATGTTGGATCACTAAATATGGCGGGCCATTTAAACTAAATAAAGAAATAAATGAAAATGAGATAGAGGAAATTCTGGATACTTTGACCTCTTCAATGGAATTAAAAGATGGAAAAATAAAAAAGGGAAGAACTTTACAAGCACTGCTGGATTTAGTCTTGACTTCCCTTTCATTAACTGTAAAGCTGCAGGTCAATTATAATTTACAGTATTCTTATGTAGAAAGACTGCTGGTTCAGTTAAAAAATTGTAGACATTCAGCTGTCCTCCTCCAGCACAGTATCAACAAACTGACAGCTGACAGTGTAAGATCATGTAATTTGAATAGGAGGAGAAGTAAAAAGAAATGTGTTGTTACTAAAGAAAATGATCATTGTAACACTTCAACTGATGCAACTAACAGAGTTAATCCAACTGACTCTGAAATATCTAATATTGCGCCAGTGTTATTTGAAAAGGTATTGGTGGGTTTCAACAATTTGAACAACTTGAATGCTGCAATTTTTCCCACATTTCCTTGTGAATTTCCAACATACAACAATGTATATGTAAAAATCATAAGAGCAGCAATTATACATACAAATAAATTACATCAAAAGTTTAAATGTAGAAATGTAAACCTCATGTTCTGTTTTGACAATGGAGGTTAGGTTTAAAGTAGAAGAAAGCTATTCTGGATTCTATGATCTCTGAAAAAGGTTGTAAATGAATTAAATTAAATAATTTAGCATTTATACATGTTTTTATATCAGAGTTGGGAATCTAGTATAATGTTTGTTTTATTTCTTGAATGGAAACCATCAGCACTGTTGTGAATTTTTCTAATGTATGTTTTATTTTGCAGGTGTTTAAAGCTTCAGACCAGAGAACCAGATCTGTTTGAGTAGTTTTAGACACTGCTGAAAGACATGCAAACAATACTTAAGGAATAAATTTAATGTTTTTAGTAATATTAGTTTGCATTTAAAATTTAGATGCACTATAATTACGTTTCTTAATTGTTCCCTTCTCTTTTCCTTAGTAGAAGATTTGACAACAATGACATAGATTGATTAGTAGAAAAGTTTATCTCTTTAACAGCTGTTCAACCTCAAGGACAAAGATATCTTTGGCAGTCTGCAGGAGAGATCGGACATCTCTAAGTTTATGTCATGTTTGTTTCCTTCCTATTCTTTCTGCATTTGTTTTAACTTTATTGTTTAATTAATATTCCTTTTCTGTATAGTTACTTTTATATGTAACAACATATTTCACATCACTAACAACTTGTTTTTCTGTATATGTCTCTTCTTATACTTTCTATTTTATTTTTATCACTCTACTGTCTTGTCTAAAATTACTAATTTCTCTAATATCACTAATGCATTTCCTTCTTATTGATTGTTAACTAACATGCATGAATGGCAGTATCCCTACTAAACTTTTACTAACCAATTGCTGTCTAAACATTTCACATTAAACAATAATTAAAATACCATTTGGCAAAGCAAAAGCTCAAGATTTTTGCCATCACATACCATATTATATTGACATATTTTTTTTTTTTTTTCATTAACGTCATCCTAAACATAGTTTACTGTGATATTTTGACATAAGTATTCCAGTATGATAACATTGTACTATGGTTTATATGGGATAGTTCTTCATTTATGGTATGATATAAAAATTTGATATCGGAAATTTTTTTTTTGTATACCATCTATTATTTGGGATATGATTCTAGACCACGTGGAAGAGTGTCAGTACATTTCCAGCATTTCCAGTTATTAATTTACATACTGCATCTATACCCCCATCATGGGGAATACAGGTATACAAACTCTGTACATCTATTGTAACAAAAACCATTTCAGAGATTGGTACAGTAATACTTTCAATCATTTTTAGAAAGTCATTTGTGTCTTTTAAATAGCTGCCACTCTGCTGAATGCATGGTTGTAACAAAAAGTCAACATATTCGGCGATTCCCTCATTTAGAGATCCATTAGAGGAAATAATTGGGCGTCCCGGTGGCTGAGATAAATTCTTGTGGATTTTAGGTAGGGTATAAATAACAGGCTTGACTGGGTGATCAGGCAAAAAATAATTATACATGTCCTCAGTAATCCAATTGCTGTTTAGCAAAGCTTGCTAAAGAATGCACGCTTCCTAATCGTATCCTAGTCAGTGAGTAATCAATAGTGTAGATATCAGGATTTTAGATTTAAGCCATAAGTGGTTATTATCAAAGAACAAAGATTATAGAACACAAAACTAAATACAGAATTGCTGTGTTGTAGAAGAAGCTCAAGGTTAAAGGCCATTATGTTATTAGAATGTAGAATGTTTGCACAGAACAAGAAATACATCTGTTGTCTCATGTCACAAGTATAGTGCAAGGCCAAGCAAGAGACATCATCTCAGAAACTACAGCATAGATACCATTCTGGACACTGTGCTGACACAGTAGTTACACCTTATTTGGCTTTTGTACTGAGACTGTGAGTCTGTCCCTAAGATGGAAATAGTGACACAGTTATGCTAAAACAAGAATGATGATTGGATGCCTCTGGATCAGCCCCATGGAAGAAGAAATGGTTAAATAGTCATCTGTTATATTGCTTATTGTCCCCCAACGTCCTCACGAGCTTTCAGGATGTGTGAGCTATTATTTAATACTCTGTATTGTAATACTCTGTATTAATGTATACCTCAAATAAAGCTGTCTGGTTAATTTCCTGAGAGAATCTGTTTGGTTCAAGTCAGGCCCAGGGGGAACTTCGGGGCCAGGCTCGATTTGAGTAAGTATTTATTTAAATCCAAGAGGGACTTACTCATCGTGGCTGAGAATCTTATATCCCTGGAGGACTATAGGAGCATAAATCCGACATTTCTGGGGGCTTCGTTCCGGTCCTGTGGTTCTGGTCGTGACGCAAGGACAGATTGTCGAGACTCAGCTCGTGGTAAGTATGTTTCTTTTTAAATCTCGGGAAAGAATGATGCCACAGGGTTCGCAACCTAGTGCAGATATTATTAGTCTACGGAGTGGTGTATCTAAAAGTACTGTTTCGTCAGGCAGCACAGAAGCTTTTTCCCCTGTTTTGTTACGTCTTTCTAATGTTTTCCTTGAATATGTTCAATGTTGGATCACTAAATATGGCGGGCCATTTAAACTAAATAAAGAAATAAATGAAAATGAGATAGAGGAAATTCTGGATACTTTGACCTCTTCAATGGAATTAAAAGATGGAAAAATAAAAAAGGGAAGAACTTTACAAGCACTGCTGGATTTAGTCTTGACTTCCCTTTCATTAACTGTAAAGCTGCAGGTCAATTATAATTTACAGTATTCTTATGTAGAAAGACTGCTGGTTCAGTTAAAAAATTGTAGACATTCAGCTGTCCTCCTCCAGCACAGTATCAACAAACTGACAGCTGACAGTGTAAGATCATGTAATTTGAATAGGAGGAGAAGTAAAAAGAAATGTGTTGTTACTAAAGAAAATGATCATTGTAACACTTCAACTGATGCAACTAACAGAGTTAATCCAACTGACTCTGAAATATCTAATATTGCGCCAGTGTTATTTGAAAAGGTATTGGTGGGTTTCAACAATTTGAACAACTTGAATGCTGCAATTTTTCCCACATTTCCTTGTGAATTTCCAACATACAACAATGTATATGTAAAAATCATAAGAGCAGCAATTATACATACAAATAAATTACATCAAAAGTTTAAATGTAGAAATGTAAACCTCGTGTTCTGTTTTGACAATGGAGGTTAGGTTTAAAGTAGAAGAAAGCTATTCTGGATTCTATGATCTCTGAAAAAGGTTGTAAATGAATTAAATTAAATAATTTAGCATTTATACATGTTTTTATATCAGAGTTGGGAATCTAGTATAATGTTTGTTTTATTTCTTGAATGGAAACCATCAGCACTGTTGTGAATTTTTCTAATGTATGTTTTATTTTGCAGGTGTTTAAAGCTTCAGACCAGAGAACCAGATCTGTTTGAGTAGTTTTAGACACTGCTGAAAGACATGCAAACAATACTTAAGGAATAAATTTAATGTTTTTAGTAATATTAGTTTGCATTTAAAATTTAGATGCACTATAATTACGTTTCTTAATTGTTCCCTTCTCTTTTCCTTAGTAGAAGATTTGACAACAATGACATAGATTGATTAGTAGAAAAGTTTATCTCTTTAACAGCTGTTCAACCTCAAGGACAAAGATATCTTTGGCAGTCTGCAGGAGAGATCGGACATCTCTAAGTTTATGTCATGTTTGTTTCCTTCCTATTCTTTCTGCATTTGTTTTAACTTTATTGTTTAATTAATATTCCTTTTCTGTATAGTTACTTTTATATGTAACAACATAGTTCACATCACTAACAACTTGTTTTTCTGTATATGTCTCTTCTTATACTTTCTATTTTATTTTTATCACTCTACTGTCTTGTTTAAAATTACTAATTTCTCTAATATCACTAATGCATTTCCTTCTTATTGATTGTTAACTAACATGCATGAATGGCAGTATCCCTACTAAACTTTTACTAACCAATTGCTGTCTAAACATTTCACATTAAACAATAATTAAAATACCATTTGGCAAAGCAAAAGCTCAAGATTTTTGCCATCACATACCATATTATATTGACATATTTTTATTTTTTTTTCATTAACGTCATCCTAAACATAGTTTACTGTGATATTTTGACATAAGTATTCCAGTATGATAACATTGTACTATGGTTTATATGGGATAGTTCTTCATTTATGGTATGATATAAAAATTTGATATCGGAAATTTTTTTTTTGTATACCATCTATTATTTGGGATATGATTCTAGACCACGTGGAAGAGTGTCAGTACATGTTGAATAGTTCTAGTATCAATTAACTTTATTATTATCAATGTACCATCACTTTGAATTAATTACCTCTTTAAAACATTTATTGATATTGTTTGTTGTAACTCTAATTCCATCTCTAAGTACCATTACACAACTCAACTACATATATCATATATTCAATGGTATATATATTTACAACCTATTTATTGTGATTACTTTAAATATAATGATGATGATGAACGATTTTACAACAAATGTTTTTTTTTTTTTTACATCAAGATATTGTAATTAATTATATTTTTGCAATCTATTTAATTTCAAAATTTTTAATGGAAAGGGTTAATTGATAGCAGTGATCACTAGTAACTGTGAAAAAGAAGAATTCCTACCATACTTACCGTAATTCTCTTTTCCTGGCCACTCTCCATATTAGCATTACATACGGGGGATTCCCCGTCCCCGCCCCCTGACCAGATAGTCCCTCCCTCCTAAACCTTTAAAAGGTACCCCTGGAGCACACTCACCTTGTCTAATAAAAAGCATCTGTACTCACAAAAAGGGGTGGGAAATGCTAATATGGAGAGTGGCCAGGAAAAGAGAATTACGGTAAGTATGGTAGGAATTCTTCTTTTTCCTGGCCACTCCATATTAGCATTACATACGGATGTATATAGCCATGTCCCTTATGCAAAGGGGTGGGAAAAAAATGAGAAGTAAAATCTCCACTAATATGCAAAGTGTTTTATTGAGTCGTAAAGGCCAAGTGAGCTCCAGTAGCAAAGGAATGATTGCTCGAGGAGGACATATCCAGCCTGTAATGTTTCACAAAGGTTCGTGCCGAAGCCCAGGAGGCCACCTCACAGATGTGTGGGGTAGGAACATCTGCCAATGCTGCCCAGGATGTTGACACAGCCCTAGTAGAGTGGGCCCTTAAGCCCTCCGGAGCTAGCTTGCCTTGTATTTCATAGGTCTTGGAAATACACAAGGAAATCCATCTACTGATAGTAGAAGAGGCAGCGGCCTGCCCCTTTCTACTCCCAGCTGGAATAACAAAAAGAGTATTTGACTTTCTGAAGGCAGCTGAAACTTCCAGATAACGTCTTAGGCAGATGACCGGGTCTATCTTCCTTAATTCCTCTGAGTTTTCCAAATTCTCCGGAAAAATGGGAAGAGTCACCTCTTTTCTCAGATGAAATGTGGAGACTACCTTCGGCAAGAAGGATCTTGCAGGTTTTAAGGAAACCCTGTCATGAAAAAAGGAGATATGTCCTTGGGCACAAGAGAGGGCTTGCAACTCTCCTATTGTACAAGCTGAGGCGATGGCCAGCAAGAATAGAGTCTTAAGAGTGAGTAGCCATGTTGATATTGATTCCAAGGGATCAAACGGTGTTGTTGATAGAGATTTTAGGACTAAAGGAAGACTCCATGCCGGAGGAGATTTGGTGACAGGAGGTCGTATCCTTAAGACTGCCTTGAAAAATCTTTGTACTGTCGGGTCTGTAGACCAAGTGGATCCAGATAGAGCTGACAGAGCTGAGGCATGTACCCTAAGGGTCCTATATTGTAGGCCCTTGTCCAGACCTGACTGTAGGAATCCTAAGACTTGAGGAAGGGAGATGTTATCCGAGACATATTCACTGTGTGAGCGCCAGAGCATAAATCTTTCCCATATCCTGTAGTATGTGCGAGATGTTGAAGACTTCCTTGCTTTGAGTAAGGTGTCTACCACCTCCTTGGGGAGGCCTAGTGTAGCCAATCTCTTGCGCTCAACCTCCAAGCCTGTAGGGATAGGGCTGCTGGGTTCGGATGCAGAATAGGGCCTTGGCTGAGCAAATCCTTCCTCATTGGTAGTGGCCAAGGAGGAGTTGTTGTCAACTTTAGGAGCAGGGGATACCAAGGCCTGCGTGGCCAGTTTGGTGCGATCAGAATCAGATCTCCTCTCTCCTGAATGAGCTTTTGAAGAACTCTCAGTATTAGAGGGAATGGAGGAAATGCATACGCCAGTTTGAAGGACCATGTCTGAAGTAGAGCATCTGATCCTGCTGCTGTCTGGCAGTATCTCCTCGAAAAGAACCTCGGGACCTTTGCATTGAGGTGAGAGGCTAGGAGGTCGCACTCTGGTAGACCCCAATTTCTCACTATGCTCTGAAAAACCTCCATGTTCAATGCCCATTCGTGGCTTGAGATGCTGTTTCGGCTCAGGAAGTCTGCCTCCTGATTCTTTACCCCTGGGAGGTGTTCCGCCGTCAGAGCAGACAAGTTGCTCTCTGCCCACTGGATTATAGGCTGAACCTCCTGAAAAAGAGATCTGCTCCTTGTTCCTCCCTGCTTCTTGATATAGGCCACCGCACTTGTGTTGTCCGTGAGGATCTTCACTGATGATCCCTTTAGGACTCTGGCGAAAGAGAATAGAGCTAGTTTTGCCGCTCGTATCTCTAAGATATTCGAGGGGACGTTGGTTTGGAGAGACGGCCAAAGCCCCTGTGCCCATTCTGGTCCCAGCCGGGCTCCCCAACCCCGGGATGATGCGTCCGTGGTCAGAATCTTCCATTGAGGTTGTGACAGTCGAAACCCTCTCGCTAGGTTTCTCTCTGAAGTCCACCAGTGTAGGGAATTCTTGAATGATTGGGAGAGGTAAATCCATTGCTCCCAGTCCTTCTGTTCCCTGTTCCATTGCTCTAGAAATAAGGCCTGGGCTGGACGCATGTGCCACCTTGCCCATCTTGTTACTGGTATGGTAGAAGTCATGGATCCCAACAAAGACATTAGATCCCGGGCCGACAGCCTGTCCTTCGAAAGAGTCTCTGAGGCTAAGTTGACCAGACTCGAGATCTTTTGGGGAGGAAGTGAGACTAAATCCTCCAAAGTGTTGAACCAGGCTCCTAGATAGACCAGGGACTGGGATGGGACTAGTTGGCTCTTCTCCCAATTTATAATCCATCCGTGGGATCTCAGATAGGAAAGGACTCGATCTCTGTCCTTGATCAGAGTTTTCTCCTCTTTGGCTGATATTAGGATATCGTCCAGGTAGTGCCAGATCGATATTCCCTCCAATCTTAGTTGGGCAATGAGGGTGACCAGAATCTTGGAGAAAACTCTCGGGGCCGTGGACAGGCCGAACGGAAGGCATCTGAACTGGAAATGTCTTCCCCCAATGGCGAAGCGAAGGAAGCACTGATGGGAATTTGCAATGGGAATATGTAGGTAGGCATCTCTCAGATCGATGGAGAGGAGCCAGTCTCCTGGAAGGACCGCTGAAATGATGGAAAAGATGGATTCCATCTTGAACTTCTGGATCCTCAAGTGTCTGTTTACCAACTTGAGGTCTAGAATAGGCCTCCATCCTCCCGAGATCTTCCTTACTAGGAACAGTGTTGAATAATATCCCTTGTTCCTTTGTTCCTGTGGGACTGGTAATATGGCATCCTCCTTTAAAAGCCACTGCAGATAGTGGTCTATGGCTTTTCTTTTTTCCCCATCTTTTGGAAATGTTGAAGTTACAAACTGATTCCCCATAGGAACCCTGAGGAATTCGAGACGGTATCCTCTCGACAGGATATCCAACACCCATTGGTCTGTGATGGAAGATCGCCATTGTTCTTGAAAAAGCTGTAGTCTGGCCCCTACTCCAATGGTATCCGACGGATAGTCAGGAGGATTTCTTGCTAGGTTGTGCCTGTCTGGATCTATCGTTTCCCTGAAAAGAGGTCTGTCCTCTTTTCCACTGAAAAGGTCTGAACCCCTCTGCAGAAGACCTGTTTTGCTGGTGTCCGCCCCTGAATCTTCCTGAGCCGCGAAAAAAGGGAGATTTGAAGTGCACGGGTTTTTTATTTTTCTTTTCCTGAGGCAAGAATTGGCTTTTTCCCCCCGAGGCCTTGGTTATGACATCATCTAGCCTGGGGCCAAAGAGTCGTCCCCCTTCAAAGGGTAAGGTGCAAAGACTCATCTTTGAAGAAACGTCAGCTGACCAGGTTCTGAGCCAGAGGGCCCTTCGTGCTGCAACCGCAAGGGACATAGATCGGGCTGCAAGTCTAGTCAGGTCTATTGCCCCTTCAGAGATGTATCCGGTCGCCAACTTGAGTTCTGCAAGGCTAGAAGAAATTTCTTGTTTGTCGGCGCCCTCCGAAAGGGCTTTGTCAATGCCTTCTATCCAAAAGGACATGGCTTTGGCCACCGAAATGAGGGCCACTGCTGGCTTACATGTCGCTCCAGCCACCTGAAAGCTCTTCCTGAGGTCTGATTCTGCCTTTCGATCCATAGGATCTCTCAATGCTGAACTGTCATCTATTGGTAGGGTAGTCTTCTTTGCCAAATGGATAACAGCCGGGTCTACGGCAGGGGCAGCGATCCAATCCTTGACATCTGATTCCTTAAAAGGATAAAGTTTTGAAAATCTCGTACCCTGAGAAAGAAATGACACTTTTTTCGCTGACTTTTTCCACTCCGTTTTTATGAGGTCCGAGACCTCTTGGAAGAGAGGAAAAGTCTGACGGCTCTTAGAGGGGTTTGGGAGCACCTTGAGAGAGACTGTACCCTCTGGATCCTCTTCTGCTCCCAGGGTCAATTTAACTGCCTTAATGAGAGGAGAGACCAAGGATAAGTCAAAGGAGCTGCTGGACCCGTCAGAGTCCTCATCTGAATCGATGTAAGAATTTGAAAATCTCTCTTGTTGCGATTCCTCCTCAGAGGAGGCTTCCGCTGTGTCCCAGACTGTACCTCTGGACGGAGAGTTCTCCTGGCTATCTTCCCAATCCTCCGTAACTCTAGTTGAAGGAGGAAAGGCTGAACTGCAGAAATCCTTCCAGCAGGTGCTGCAGAATTTTTTGCCCGGAAGAGGAGGGTTGAAACATCCCATGCATTCTGGATGGTGAGAGGAGACAGCAGTGGCTTTGCGTTTCTTAGAAGTCCCTTCTTCAGGCAAGCTGAGGAAGAGAGAGAGAGAGGACAGCCTAATTAGAAAAGGAGAGAGAGACAAGTAAGATAGAAACAACCCAAAGGAGGGACCTACCTAGCTTGGGGGGCAGAGGCATTGGAGGCTGAGGAGTCCATGAAGCCAGAAGGACAAGGCCTAGCAGGAAAAAAGAGCATGAAAAAATGCACTTGCCTAAGGGCTAAGGATGCCACCCTAATTGAATCTTACCTGTAAGGCTGAGGGAAGAAGGAAGCACGAACCTTCCCTTGGAAGGCAGAGGGTGGAAGTGAGCAGCACGAGCGCTGCCTTGTCGGGGCCTTTTATACTGCCGGTGTGGCAGCAGCCCTCTACAATCCGCCCCTCAAAAACATGGCCGCCTGGAGAGAGTGCGCCAAGCACAACATGGCCGCCGCCTGCGCGAGGATGCGCACAGGGAGAGCACGCTAGGCGCTAATGAGGAGGCGATTCAACAGTAGAGACCGCATTGGCCTCTGAAACCCCCTGTGTGCCGGAGCGGTCGCCTCCTCCCTATATTAAGGAAAAAGTCGGCAATATGCCAACCTCAAGATGGCCGCTGGACAGGAAGTTGGCTGGTCGGAAGGAGCGCAATGCGCCTGCAAGCATAGCCAGCCTCTTGGAAATAGCCCGCGTCGTAAGCAGCAACCATCCCTGGGCCGATTGATCTCTATAATAGTACTAAGAGAAAAGGAAAAGGAACTCCTCGTGACACAGGCAACTTTGAAGAGTTACCTCCATGTCACACCTCTCTCAGCAGGAAAGGCAGGGTCGTGTTGTGGTAAGGATGTCCCTCCTGCTCAGGCCTTACACACAGACGTTCACAACGAATGGGGGGAAGGCATAGCACTCTGCCCAAATTCACCTGTGAAGCTCGAGGGCTTAGGGAATGATACCCAACCAGGAAAAAACCCTCAGGTCAGAAGAAGAGTGAGGACAGAAAGAAAAAAGACAAGGTGAGTGTGCTCCAGGGGTACCTTTTAAAGGTTTAGGAGGGAGGGACTATCTGGTCAGGGGGCGGGGACGGGGAATCCCCCGTATGTAATGCTAATATGGAGTGGCCAGGAAACACAAGCAGGCCATTACCAGGGTAATGATAATAACTTATTCTAGTCATATAAAAGTATTCTGTTGAAAACAACAATTCTACTTACTCAACAATTACTTATGTGTAACTTCTCATGTTTATATTTGTGTATATGTGTGCATGCTAAATGTTAAAAAAAAAACCAAAAAAAAAACCAAAAAAAAAAACCAGACAGCCTATATATAAATTATATGATAAATGTTATACGTTTACAAAATATTTATCATTGTATTTTCAATAGCATTTATACCATGATTATACACCACAGTCATCATACTGTTTTAATATAAAATATTTCTTTATTTGTGTACTCATATCTTCTATATTTTTGTTTCTTTGTAGATAACACCACCTTTACTTACTTTCTTCTATTCTTGGCTCAATCTTTTTGACTGCCACATGGGCATGTTTGTTTAAAAATCTACCAGATAGATTAAACAGCTGAATACTCAATTGCTGTACAATGGCTACACATGAGAACTATATCAGTGGTGAAGCACACAGACAAAAGCATTCATCACACCAACTCTGCTACAGTATGAACTTTCATCGTCATTGCATTGACTAAAAGTAAAATCTTGGACTGATGCTTTAAGAGACTATTTTAAAGACATTTCTACATTGCCATTCTACAATACACCATATCATCACAGGCTAGAGGACTAGTCCGAAGTGGTGCTGGATCATCTGGACATTGAACGGAATATGCATGGATTTTCTCTATCTTCATCATTGAAATGCCTTTAAATATACTGTATATGCATATTACTGTGTTGATAAGTCCACTATGATTGTAGCATTTTATATTTGTCTGGTAGAACCAATTTTTCTCCATTTTTATATGTATTTTTTTTTTCAGCCCGCAGAGCTAGCTTAAGGATTTTGCTTATATTAGAAGAAAAAAAGTGGGGGAATGTAGATATCAGGATTTTAGATTTAAGCCATAAGTGGTTATTATCAAAGAACAAAGATTATAGAACACAAAACTAAATACAGAATTGCTGTGTTGTAGAAGAAGCTCAAGGTTAAAGGCCATTCTGTTATTAGAATGTAGAATGTTTGCACAGAACAAGAAATACATCTGTTGTCTCATGTCACAAGTATAGTGCAAGGCCAAGCAAGAGACATCGTCTCAGAAACTACAGCATAGATACCATTCTGGACACTGTGCTGACACAGTAGTTACACCTTATTTGGCTTTTGTACTGAGACTGTGAGTCTGTCCCTAAGATGGAAATAGTGACACAGTTATGCTAAAACAAGAATGATGATTGGATGCCTCTGGATCAGCCCCATGGAAGAAGAAATGGTTAAATAGTCATCTGTTGTATTGCTTATTGTCCCCCAACGTCCTCACGAGCTTTCAGGATGTGTGAGCTATTATTTAATACTCTGTATTGTAATACTCTGTATTAATGTATACCTCAAATAAAGCTGTCTGGTTAATTTCCTGAGAGAATCTGTTTGGTTCAAGTCAGGCCCAGGGGGAACTTCGGGGCCAGGCTCGATTTGAGTAAGTATTTATTTAAATCCAAGAGGGACTTACTCATCGTGGCTGAGAATCTTATATCCCTGGAGGACTATAGGAGCATAAATCCGACAAATAGTATTGATACAGAACATACTATTGTTTATATAGTTGTATATATGTGATATACTGGTAGTGGCACACGGTTATGATGTGTTTTTATATGACACTAAAACAAAACAAAAAAATCATATTGTAAAATTAATTTTTATAAAAAATCTCTTTTTATAAAAAAATATTTTTGTGTATAGCAAAGGGTTAATTGCTTTAGCAATTGGTGTCACTGATGAAGGGCCATGTGGTCCCAAAATGTTTGATTTGTTGAACTGTGTCAAGAGCACCATGGAATAAAGCTTGGGATCACCCCGTTTGTTGCATAAAGAGGTATCGGCTTTTCATTTATTGTTGACTCCACTAAAAACACTGGTCCAATTAGAAAATGTTGCATTTACCACCACTCTTTGTAGTCTATCTTTTAGCCAGTTCTCTATCCAGGTACAAATACTATGTTCCAGGCCAACATTCCTTAATTTAACCAGTAACCTTTTGTGTGGCACTGTATCATATGCTTTAGCAAAGTCTAAGTAAATCATATCCACTGCCATCCCAGAATCAAGGTCCCTACTTACCTTCTCATAAAAATAAATTAAGTTAGTCTGGCAAGATCTATTACACTGCCTAGTTCTGCTGTTCATCAGTATTATTAAGTTTATATTTTACACTGGCATGGGCCAACACACACCCCTGATAATCCTGCTCCACATATGATGAAAACTGCTTCCTAAAATAACAGAGGAGTACCATAGGAACTTATTTAAACAGATGTCCATCAAGTTCAGTCTTTAGTGCCAGAAGAAACCCTGCTTAACAGCTAGTTTATTTAAATAGAGGTGCCTTATATCCTGAACACCACTCCCTCTGTACTGATAACTGTGTAAACAACATCGAACGTTAGGAGCCTTTGCCATCTATTGACTAGTTTGAAATGTATACTTAACCAAATATAAAAAACATTTTCATAATATCCTTTTAAGTAGTATGTGCCATTGGGTAATAACATTTATTAAAACATAAGGGCCGCCCTCTGGGATCCTAGGATTAATGGTGCACACAAACAACCTATACATGTTAGGTCACATGAGCCAATTAACAGACAGAGTTCTGTATTTTTCTTCCACACTTCTTCCTGTTACAGTTAGAGTTGTAGTATTTCTGGTCAGGTGATCTCTGAGGCAGCACACAGACCATCACAAAATGGTGGTTCAAGGCAAGAGATGTAAAAGGGCAACATTTACTTAAAGAATCTTGCCAAATACAGTATATATATTTAACATATAATTTTGACATAAACTAACATAAATTGCTTAAGTATTCACTTTGGGGTTATAGTTTTCCTTTAAAGCCTGTGAGCCTGACACAGACAGGGCAGTTTTGATTTACTCGTGCTACTTACTGCCCCAGGTCCTGCAGAGATCTCAGAGCACCAATTAATATTCAGTTAGTTAGCCCTTAAGGATATGACCTCATAAAAAGTAGCAATATCAGGTGGTGTCATAACTAGTCCCACAGCAAAATAATTTTAGGGACCCCAAATATTACAGAAGTTGAACTGTTTGACTAATTTATATTGAAATTCCTTATTCTCATAGCTCCCCTACACCCTTGGAATGTGAAATATTTGGGGGACATTTACTTAGCTCGAATGATTAGAATGAAAAATACTTCGAATTTTGAAGTATTTTTTTGGCTACTTCAACCTTCCCCATAGGCTTTCTAAGTAATTTCTGATCGAAGGAAAAACGTTCGAACGATGGATTAAAATCCTTCGAATCGCTCTAATCACTGAACCAGAAAATTCTGCCAGTGGAGATAAATAAAATATGCAGCATTGCATACAAAATAGAACAGATATAGGACATGTTGTCCAGAAATCCATGTGATTTCCAGATAAGATATATATTTCTTTAATTTGGATCACCACACCTTAAGTGTTCTAACAATTCATGAAACCCAAAAGAATTGTTCTGACTCCAGTAAGGATTAATTACGGTATATTGGGCACAAGGTACTGTTTTATTATTATATAAAAACAGGAAATCAATTTTAAAAATCTGAATTATTTGATTAAAATGGAGTCTATGAGAGATGGCCTTCCTGTAATTCGGAGCTCTTGGATTGTGGGTTTCTGGATAATTGATCCCATACCTGTACAAGTAGGATAAGAGCCACAAAACTGGACAGTATTTGGTGTTTTCAGGCAGCAGGGAAACAATTCTATAGATTTCAGTGTCTTTAGGTACAGGAAAAAGAGCAGAGTCATCACCTTACACAAAATTTTCTCCTGACACTGCTGCATTACTGATGTTATAGGGATCATTTGCACCTGCACGCAAAATCATATTTCTGCCACAATTCCTGAGGGGGTTGACAGGTCTAACAGAATCACTGGAAAAGATTTTATGATTCAACAGCAGCAAGAAATGAAAGGTATGGTCAGAGGCATAACTACGTGGTGCCAGGTCCCCCCAGGGTCGGACTGGGGGGCCCGGGGCCCACCGGGACCGCTGTCCAGGGCCCCCCTCTGGCCCCCGCTACCTACTTTGAGCCGAAGCGCCGATCAGCATACTCCGTCAGGCGGCGCATCGTGCATGCGCAAAAATCACTAAGCGCGCATGCGCAAATGGCGCTACGATGCGCCGAAATAGTTTTTCCCCGAAAAACTGTTTGGGAGAGGGGGTCTGGCCCACCGGGTATTTTCCCGGTGTCCCGCCGGGCCAGTCCGACACTGGGTCCCCCAGCAATAAAATATTCATAGGGTCCTGGTGCATACAGTCAACCATACCAGGATTCATTCCCCCTACCTTGTTCTAAATTCAGAACACTGAAGACTGATTTTGGATGTTCCCCTGATGCAGCAGCAATAGGCAGCCGTGAACCCACTTCGGGCTGCACAGCAAATGTTATGATTTCTATGGTGTAGATTTTATTTCTAAAGTACACTGGTTACACTGAACTAATTCACTCCACTATATAAAATTGAATTCCTGAACAAGCAAGTGTATTTTTTTTAGTTGTAATATTGGTGTGTAGGCAGCCATGTCAGGTCATTTTGCCCGGTCTTGTGCTTTCAGAAAGAGCCAGCACTTTAGGATGGAACTGCTTTCTGACAGGCTATTGTTTTTCCTACTCAATGTAACTGAATGTGTTGCAGTGGGACCTGGATTTTACTATTGAGTGCTATTCTTAGATATACCAAGCTATCTGGTTACCTTCCCATTGTTCTGTTGTTAGGCTGATGGGGGGAAAGGGAAGGTTGTTCAGATTGGATTCTCATTAGTCTGCTATGACTGTTTGGTAAATATGTTCTAGTTGATTTGAGAACAACTAAGAACAAGAGAATTCACTAGCGGGTCCACCATCAGGGTGCATTGCAATCGTGGGCCCTGAGATTGGCTCATTTGCTCAAGTAGACAACCAGTTTGTCTGCTAACAAACTACAGAACAAACCCTACCAGGCTCATAACCCACAGGCAAAGGGCATAGGGCAAGCAGACAGAGTAAGGTAGAGAATAAGGAAGGCAGAGTAGGGCACACATAAGGAGTATAGGGCAGCCAGAATAGGGCACACACAGGGAGTATAGGACAGGCAGAGTATGGCACACACACAGGGAGCATAAGGAAGGCAGAGTAGGGCACACACAGGGAGCATAGGTCAGGCAGAGTAGGGTACACACAGGGAGTATGGTGTGGGCAGTGTAGGGCACACACAGAGCGCATAAGGAAGGCAGAGTATGGCACACATAGGGAGCATAAGGAAGGCAGAGTAGGGCACACACAGGGAGCATGGTGCAGACAGAGTAAAGCACATACAGGGAGCATAAGGAAGGCCGAGTAGGGTACACACGGAGCATGCTGTGGGCAGACTAAAGCACACACAGAGAGCATAAGGAAGGCAGAGTAGGGTACACACAGGGAGCATGGTGCGGGCACACACAGGGAGTATAGGGCAAGCAGAGTATGGCACACACACAGGGAGCATAAGGAAGGCAAAGTAGGGCACACACAGGGAACATAGGACAGCCAGAGTAGGCACACACGGAGCATAGGGCACACACAGGGAGCACAGGGCAGGCAGAGTAGGGTACACACAGGAGCATGGTGTCGGCAGAATAAGGTACACACAGGGAGCATAAGGAAGGCAGAGTAGGGCACACACAGTGAGCATAGGGCAGGCAGAGTATGGCACAAACAGGGAGCATAGGGCAGGCAGAGTATGGCACACACAGGGAGCATAGGGCAGGTAGAACAGAGCAGGAGACAGGGAAACCTATCAGCATAAATCCCAACACTTCCCCAAGACAACTGCTTATCTTAAATGGGCTGTTTAAATTAAACTTTAAATTAACTGTTGGTATGATTTTGAGAGGGATATTCGTAGACAATTTGCAATTGGGCTTCAGTTTTTTTTATTATTTGTGGTTTTTGAGTTATTTCATTTTTATTCAGCAGCTCTTCAGTTTGCAGTTTCAGCAGTCTGATTGCTAGGGTGCGATTACCCCAGCATCCATGCCTGTTTTTTTTATTTTATTTTAAGGAAAACAGGTTGCTTTCGGTTGTGGACTGGCTCCCCTCAGACATTTCCTCCAGGTGCCCATGACGATTGTAACACCACACAATAATGGATCACTCAAACCTTGTGTACAATCCTTTCGGATCAGGTGCTCAGCAGTGATTAACCCAAACTGCCACGGGTCAGGGGAATACTATGCATAATCCAATAACTGCAGCCTGATGTTTAGGGCCTCGTAGGGCCCTTTATCAAGCTTGATAAAGGGCCCTGTGAGGCCTGAAACTTTGCCACTATTTTGTCTACTTGAGCAAATGAGCCAATAAAATCACAATGCTGAAATATCACTATAACCATCAGAGTGCTGCAGTTATTTTATTATGCATGACCATTGTAACAAACACTGGGCACTTCTGAACACTGACCCCAGGAAAAGCAAGCAATGCCTTACTTGGTACCTGTGATAAATTACAGTTAGCACCCCGACCATAGCTGCTTCCTATGCAGGCATTTAACTGTAGGAGAAGAAACCCCTGTAGCTCCAGTGGTGTCCACTGATACAAGGGGCAAAGTAAGGAGAAGAGCGGTTGGATGTTGAGTCACATACAAGTGTCAATATGTTGCAGAGGGGTCCATGGTTATGTAACTGAATCTTTCCTGTGTATGCCTTGTAATGTAGTTTAGAACAGTTAATGGCAAGCGACTCCACTTACATTTAAACTTAAGGTGGATTGTAAATTGCTTGTAATTTGTGTAGATCCTCAGAATCCCCCTCAGAGCTATTTGTAATTCTTTAGGTGGATTTTCGTTTTAACCTTTTTTTTCCCCAAAGAGCTCTCTGCTGCCATCATGTGGCCAGAATCTCCTATAAATACCTGCTCAGAAGAACTACCTGGTCTTTATGAAATGGCTGCTCTAAAAGCTCCAGGTAAGAACCCAATTAGAATTTGGAATCATTTATTTTATCAGTTTAAATCCATGTTTGATTCAAACACAGATGTGTTTGTACATATATCCTACACACAGCTCATCTGTATACAGGGGTCTCTGATGCAAAAAATACACATGTGCAAACAACTGCGACACAGGCTTCAAGCAGTGAGTAGGCCTCAGTTTGTATTAAATAACTCACTGTAGTCTTATGCTCTACACACTCAATAGAACATCATTGTTTTCTTTATTTCATCATTTTGTTTTTAATTAGATTTCTGCCAACTGAAGTTGTAAACCATACAGTAATATAAAGAAAAAAAGAGCGAAGACAGAACTACTGATGAGTTAAAGATCTTATTGGCTCTGTTCACTAGAACAGATGAGATCTGCTTCATGCCATGCTAATGCAGTTTTTGAATTTATTAAAGTATTACTAGGGATGCACCAAATCCACTTTTTTGGATCTGGCCGAACTGCCGAGTCCTTCGCAAAAGATTTGGCGCAAATTGAACCAAAATACCGAACCAAATCTTAATTTGCATATGCAAATTAGAGGTGGGAAGGGGGAAACATTTTTTACTTCCTTGTTTTCTGGCAAAAAGTCACGCAATTTCCCTCCCTGCCCCTAATTTGCATATGCAAATTAGGATTCGGTTCGGCCAGGCAGAAGGATTCGGCCGAATCCGAGTCCTGCTGAAAAAGGTTGAATCCCGAACCTAATCCTGGATTCCGTGCATCCAGTATTACAAGTAGGACTAAACAGGGAGTTCTAGTGTATCTTAGGAACCAGGGAGGACACTTCTAAGGGAATCCATGTTGCGATCGATGTGGCTGCTAGAGGTGCGGGCTGCTTCGTTGGTGGTATATGATCAGCTGCAGATTATGTCTCGCTGAAGTTGTGGCTCTAACTTTGAAACAGCTGAAGGTAATCCCGTTTGGATTTTCTGAAAGGTTGTGTCTTTTTTTTAGAAGCCCTGTGTTATGTTTTGGGTAGCCGAGGATGAGGAGAGTATAACAGTGCTTTATTAGTAGAGTCATGCAGGCATTACACAACAGTAAGCTTTCACTTTTAAGCTACCAGGAAGTATGCACAGTATAAGTATGAGCACAGTGACCTCTACAGGCCATTTGGATGAACACCACATATTCCCCCTATAGTAGGAAAGCGTTTTGGCATATGTACTAAACAACAACAATGCATCTTAAAGCAATAATATACTTTCTTCACATCACATAGTCCTTGGTCCATGCAGGTAGTTTTCTGATTCTCTCAGTACGCCTTATAAGTTCACTTTCTTCAGGCCTATTGTCCTTGTTTCAGTATTCCTGTTTTTCTTAATTCTGACTAAAGATCCAGGCTGAAAGTGTACTTCTCTGGCACCACGTTTTATGTCAGTATAAGCCTTGCATTTAGCTTGGTGACGTTTCACAATGTCAGCAGTAGATGATTTTGTAGGCACAGTATTTTGTGGAAGTTTGATGTCTGCAACATGTAACTTAGTGCGCATCTGTCTGCCATTTAATAATTCAGCTGGAGATGATTGGGTTGTTGCATGGCACGTTGCTCTGTAGTTATGTAGGAACTCTGTTGTAAATACTTTCCAAGATTTCCCAGTAAGATTTGCTGTCTGTAGTGCTTCTTTCAGACTTCTGCACTGAAGATTTCCTATGCACAATATTCCTCTCTCTCAGAAAGCATTCAAACTCAGATGAGACAAACTGTGGTCCGTTGTCTGATATTTAACTCCTTTGGATTACCTTCTCTGCTGAAGACTATAGATAGAAATGTTATTACTGCAGCTGATGTATGAGAAACAAATGCAATTTCAGGCCATTTACTGTAATAGTTTATCAAGGTTATAGCAAATCTGCAGTCTATAGAAGCATCTGTAAAAGGACCGACAATATCAATAGCAAGTTTTTTCCATGCTGAATCAGGAAATGGTACTGGCTGAAGTGGTGGTGTATGTGGGATAGCTGTTTTGTCATGATTCTGACAAGTAACACAAGAATGAATGGCAGTAACCATATCGGCATCCATTGCTGGCCACCAGTATAGTTCTCTTAGTCTTTGTTTTGTATGTACAATTCCTTGATGACTCTCATGTGCAAGTTATATGAGCTTTTCTCGCAAGGTCTCTGGTACTAGTAAGCGATGAGCTCCACGGACAACATAGCCATCTACTAAGGACAGTTCGTGTCTAATCCTGTAGTACGGTTAAAGATCAGGACTAAGTTTCTTCTCAGCATTTGGCCATTTGCTTTGTAAGATGTCCTGTAATTTTATTTGAATTGGACACGTGAAGCAAGCTTGCTTAAAATCAGCAGCTGTAGATGATAGTAAGTCAGTCAATGCAACAACTTCTATGTCCTGATCCACTGTATCAGAAGCTGCAGGTAAAGGTAAACGTGACAAACAATCAGCAGTAACATTTTTCAAACCTGGTTTGTATTGCATTTTGTAGTTGAAATTCAGTTGCCTTGCTAACCATCTAGCTATATGCATTCCAGCTCTTCCTAGTCTCTTTGTTGTAAGCAGTGTAGTTAAAGGACTATGATCAATGCATAAGGTAAATTCTCTACCCTATAGGTAGGTTCTCCATTTTTCTGTTGCCCAAACACACGCTAGAGCTTCTTTTTGAACAGTGGAATACTTATACTCTGTCTCTGTAAGTGTTCTGGATGCAAATGCAACAGTTTTCTATGTATGATCAGTATGTATCTGTGTGAGAACTGCACCAACGCCATAGTCTGAAGCATCTGTAGTAACCATAGTGGGTAGTGCAAGATCAAATAAAGCTAGCTCTGGGCTGTTCACAATAAGCTGTTTCATTTGGAAAGTTTCCGTTTCAGTCCTGCTGAATCCATGCATTTCAGAACCTTTTCTAGGTACTTGTCATGGAGATCCATAGTTGGAGCGTAGATGATTATATCATCCAGGTAGCATTCTACACCAGGTATGCCATGGAGTATAGAAGACATCAGTCTTTGAAAACAACTTGGTGCTGAAGCCAGTCCATAAGGTACATGCTTGAACTGAAACAAACCACCATGGGTGATAAATGCTGTAAGGTATCTGCTTTCCTCATGCAGTAATACTTTATGATAAGCACTCTGAAGATCCAGAGTAGAAAAGAATTTTGCTCCTCAGAGTTCTGAAAATATTTCATCTATGTGTGGCAAGGCATGATTATCCATAACAACTGCATTATTAGGTTCACGGAGATCAACACACAATCGAATACCTCCAGTTTTCTTCATTGTTACAACAATTGGTTAAACCCATTCAGAGGATTCTGATTTTACATCTGGTCTTAACTTTGTGTACAAAGTTCTTTGCGCAACCCAGTTAAGTGTTGCTTTGTGGTGAAATTATAGACACTGGCTGTGTGGCAGGCACTGGTGCTGTAGTTATGAGACCATCAACTAATTGTAGTTTTAATGCAGCAAAGAGATCCCTTCAAAGTATAGCAGCACCCTTATTCACAATGTAAAAGTCACATTTTGCAGTATTTGATTGCAATTGTACAGTCACTGGCAAGCAACCAAGCACAGGGATTAGATCCTTTAAGTAAATGGCCAGTTTCAGGGCAGGTGCAACAAGCTGATCTTTTGCAAAGTATTTTAAGAAAATATCATTTGGTAGTATAGAAACAGCTGAACCTTTATCAAGCATCAGGTTAAAGGAGTGCCCCATGTCAGCAGAAGCAGTATCCACAATTTATCCACACTTAATACTGTAACATTTGTAATAGTGACTTCATGAACATCTTTAGCAGAACTACAGCAGATCTTGGCAAAATGTCCTACTTTTGTGCAGTTGCGGCAACGTTTAGCTTTGGCAGGACATGTAACATGATTTGCAGTGTGTTGTGTTGAACCACAGTGAAAGCAGTATTTTCTGTTTGTATTTGCTGCACGGTTTTGCAGTGTAGGTGAATCCCTTTCCTTAGCACTGTTTTTTGCCTGTGACTGCATTATTAGGCCACATTTTAACTCCTAACTCAACCTAATAAACCACTTTGCCAGTGTATATATGTACATAACTGATCACAAAGTAAAGCCCACTTATTCCCCCTATACTGAGTTCTCTGAATTAACTGGTCAATAAAAATGACAGAATATAATATTATAATACAGATGGGGGCATCCCTAACCATTTTAGCTAGAGTTTCAGACTTATTTTGTCATGGGGCACTTATATAATTTCATTATATCCATGGTAAATGTATTGCCACAGCCTGTAATAATCTGTAGATCTTTTCAGCCAAAACATTTTCAGAATCTATAGCTTTCAGACCTGTTGTATTTGCCTGGTATACTATTTGTAGTATATGTTGTCTGTTATAAACCAGTGAAACTTTTATGAGACCTATTCACTAATGTTTTAGACGTAATGAATAAGGCTAATTGGTCTACAATTGTTGCATATCTTTGTGTCACAGTTTGGGTTAGGGAGAAGTAGTATGTTTACCCTTGACTTTTCTAGAATAATTGTTGGGTGGCTGTCCTCAGTTGAATAAGCAACACAAAAATGGTACTGGTTTAAAATTATGGGGCATGTTTTACAAACAGTGGAGATAAATATCAAAGGTTAGGATTTGATACCTTGATTATCTACTTTTATAATAAAAGGTCAAGGCAGGAATATAACTTGAATAGATATAATTCTCTGTAAGAAAAGAATTACCCCGTTTGACCTTTAATACAGAAAATTTCCAAACTATAATCAGTCTAATGATTTCTAAAGTGCTGTGCATAATAAGAAATTAATTACAATTCCCAGTACATTCCAACAATCAATTGGAATAGGACACCATTATATTACATAGATTAAGTGACCAACTATTTGGTTAAAAAATTATTAAATATAAAGTGCTAGTGCGGAGATAGTATTAATAGTAAAAATTAATTAAAAGTTGTGAAAAGACATGATTAACCTGGATTCCAAAGTTAAAAAAAAGGGAGGGGCCACTTTCTCAGGTTCAAAAAAGAATGGAAAATGGAATAATGTAGAAAGGTGGAGTTGTCCCAAAAGCTACTGCCTATTATTTTCTAAATCCCTGGGACACCACAAAGATGGCAGGGTAACCATGACTGTGGTCTCAAATATTATGCTAGCCCTAGCTTTTGATTTTGAAAGAGCTAACTCAAACCTAAAAAAACACAAACCAATGGCCCCTTAGAGTGAAAACTAGATCGAAGTGAAAGAAGAGAAGAGACAAGCGAGTAGCTCCTGTTTGTATGTCTAAGACAGGACCAAACGTTCTATCTAATAAAAAAGAGAGGTATAGTGCCAAATCAATTTTAAATTCGAAGAGCACAGAGAACGCCAACGCGTTTCACTGTATTAGCTTTGTCAGGGCGTGTGGTGGTCACTTTGCGGATCCGTGATTTAAATCACTTCCGCATGTGACGTACTTATACTTTTATAAATAATTTTTTACCTAGTAATTGGGTATTTGTATGTTTAATTAGTAATTTAAAAAATGTATAAAAGTATAAGTACCATAATTTATTGAATTCACAATACAGTGGCGCTCTTTATTAACAACCATAGTAATTCTCTATCTATGTGGATTGACAGCCTGGGCACATGTTTTGCGACGCCCAGGATGGTGACGTCTCGCTGTAGTATGCATTCAGGATTACACTCCCTAACTTCTACAATGGATGACGCAAATCTCGAGAGACCGCAATGGTGTCACATGCGGAAGTGATTTAAATCACGGATTCACAAAGTGACCACCACACGCCTTGACAAAGCTAATACAGCGAAAAGCGTTGGCGTTCTCTGTGCTCTTCAAATTTAAAATTGATTTGGCACTATACCTCTCTTTTTTATTAGATAAAACGTTTGGTCCTGTCTTACACATACAAACAGGTGGCAAACAGGAGCTACTTGCTCGGCTCTTCTCTTCTTTCACTTCGATCTAGCTTTCACTCTAAGGGGCCGTTGGATTGTGGTTTTTTAGGTTTGCATTAGCTCTTTCAAAATCAAAAGCTAGGGCTAGCGTAATATTTGAGACCACAGTCATGGTTACCCTGCCTGCCTCCATCTTTGTGGTGTCCCAGGGATTTAGAAAATAATAGGCAGTAGCTTTTGGGACAACTCCACCTTTCTCCATTTTTCCATTTTCCATTCTTTTTTGAACCTGAGCAAGTGGTCCCTCCCTTTTTTTAAACAATTTTTTTTAACTTTGGAATCAGATTAATCATGTCTTTTCACAATTTTTAATTAATTTTTACTGAGGAATCCTATTAATTCTATCTCCGCACTAGCACTTTATATTTAATAATTTTTTAACCAAATAGTTGGTCACTTAATCTATGTAATATAATGGTGTCCTATTCCAATTGATTGTTCGAATGAACTGGGAATTGTAATTAATTAATTTCTTATTATGCATTGCACTTTAGAAATCACCTCAATTTATTTATATATACATTTGACTGGATTCAATTAATTTATATTTATATGGTCATTAATAATCCATTCTAAGTATTTATCTGTTTAGTATTGTCCTTATTGGGCTACTGGATCCTAAGCACTTGCACTTTATATAATCGATTGAGGGTTTAATTGGTGATAACTGGAGAGTGGTGATTCCTCATTTATAGGTCATCATAGACTGATTATAGTTTGTAAATTTTCTGTTTTAACGGTCAAACGGGGTACTTCTTTTCTTACGGAGAATTGGAGATAAATATCATCATGTGATGTTGTCCATAGCAACTAACCAGATCTTGGATTTGTTTACTAACTTATACAGTAGGTGACTGATCCAATCTAACTGCAGATTGGTTGCTATGTTACTGGTTTTAATTATATCAAATGTTAGATACTCCCCTCAGTGGTGTATCTTGAGTGCGCCAGGCTGCCCTGCAAAAAAAAAATATCTACAACGGGACTGGCACACTCGGACTCCCCTCCACCACCCCTACTTAACTCTGCCCATTCCGTGCCAATGTAAACTCTGTACCCATATGGGAAAACGTTATGCCATTGGCTGCCAGAATCTAATGCTGGGTTGACGGTGCCAAAATGGCTGAAACTTATTTTCCTTTAGGCCTCTCTTCCTTTTTTTGCCAGACTGGGGAAACAACCTGAAAAGGGCTCCTTTCATGTAGAAGATTCAACATCTGCTTTGACATGGATAGTCTAAAGACAGCACCTATTAGGGTCAGGCCACACAAGCAGATTCGGGGAGATTAGTCGCCCCAGCACCAAATCGCCTCTTCTTCGGGGACGACAATCTCCATGAACTGCCCTCCCCGGGCTAAATGAAAATCGTCTGCCGCAATTCCCACGTGGTGCTTCGTTTTCCGAAGTTGCCTAACGAGGAAACTTCAGGCAACTTCTGAAAATGAAGCATTGCGCGTGAATTGCCGTGGCCTGAACCTAATAGGTGCTGTCTTTAGACTATCCATGTCAAAGCATTTTCATTTTAGCCAGTGGAGGTCAGGGGGAAGGCAGTTCGGGGAGATTGTTGCCACGAAGAAGAGGTGATTTGTCACTGGGGCGACTGATCTCCCCGAATCTGCTCGTGTGGACTGACCCTTGTATGTGGAATTCATGATACAGGACGTTGAATTGGTGGAGTAAAGCCATTCTAATGTTATATATTTTCTGTCATGGTGTGAAATTATTTTGGGGCAATGCCACGTGGGTTGATTTGGGACTCTTTTAATTGCTCAGGAGCCAGGTGCCTGAAATTTCTGTCTAACACCAGAGGAAGACATACAGTAGCACAGGTACGGGACATGTTATCCAGACCCAGGGTTTCCCAGATAATGTAGCTTTCTGTAATTTGGATCTTCATACCTTAAGTCTACTAGAAAATCATGTAAACTTGAAATAAACCCAATAGGCTGGTTTTGCCTCCAATAAGGATTAATTATATCTTAGCTGGGATCAAGTACACGCTACTATTTTATTACACAGAAAAAGGTAATATTTTTTTTTTTAAAATATGGATTATTTGGATAAAATGGAGTCTATGGTAGACGACCTTTCCATAATTCGGAGAATTTTGTATGATGGGTTTCTAGATAATGGATCTCATACCTGTGTCTGCAAAACTGGTAAGGTCTCTTTATGTATAGAAATCCAAACATGCTCAAGATGTCATTTAAACTTCTTGGAGCAGATAATGGGTTCTCTAGATTGGCTTTCTGCTGCTGAAGTGTATATTTTATGCAGCTAAATAAATAGACATGTATTATTATCTTTTATAGAGGACAACCTGATTTGATTGGATTTCAGAGAATCCTTGGTTAAAGGGTAGAATAAGTAATTTACTACTTATGTTTTACTTCTGTCCTGTCTAATCTTGGCCCTAATCTCTGCGGTTGGGTTGAGAAAGCCTGTACTATATAAACTATTCAGTAAGAAGAAGAATTTAAAGGAATAAGCAATGACTTCTCCTTCGCCCAAATACATTAAAGGCTCATAAGAGTGTACAATTTATTGAAACTAAGGTTTGTTTTATAGTTTCTCTGCATACCTCACTGACACATACAAATAAATATATTCATTTGCAGAAGTATTTTGAAGCACTGAAGTAGTGATTTGATGGATATTGTATGATGCTAAGACCAAATGGAGTATCTAAACTGTGTGTGTGTCTACATTTCAGACCATAGACTTTTGATGAGGAAAAGAAGCCCTCCATATTCAGTCCAAGTTTGTTGTAAACCATGTTTACATATACTGTATATCAGGCAACTAATATTTCCCAAGTCACCATGGCAGCAATTCACCAACATGGGTTATCCCCGCCCCTTTTGGTCATTGGACAGGAACAGAAAACCTCCTCTACAAAGCCTCCTCCCTCCCCCTCTCCACTGTCTTTTTTTCCTGTCCTTGGTCATATGGATGGTTGGAGTGCTTACCCAGGATGTATTCCGTAAGAGGGGGGTTTTTCTCTCTCTTTTCCCCCCTCTTCGATGCCTCCCTTGTGCTCCCTGTGGGGGTCGCCATGGGAGAGGAGCTTCCAGAGGATGATGTGGGTCCAGTGTCCGTACCCTTTGAAGCAGGGTGGGTGTTTGGAAGCTAACAGCATAATATGCAGGGAAATGGCCTAGCATACTTTCCGGAGCATGTGCAGTCCAAAATGGCGCCTTTGCGTTCCAAGGACCGGAAATGACGCACACATCCGGAAGCGCGTTTGGACGCAGAATGCATAATTACGTCACTTTCAGGCGCCCGCCTTTAATGGAACCCCGGCGTGTTTTCGCCTGCAATGATCGCCATCACTGGAAACTTGTTTTCAAGATGGAAACGGTTAGCTCTGGGAAAGGAGCGCAATCTAAAGGCTCTGGGTAAGCAAAACAAAGAAGAAAAAAAAAGAGAGATATATGGAGTGTATGGCTGATAGTATATATCTTTGCCATTTAGTCTCCCTGCCTCCAGTGACACTCTTCTGGATCCAAGAAGTCAGCAGAGGGACAATCTCCTGCGGGACAGCAACAACAAGCTGCAGTGATGCCTCAGCTGGATGATTTAGTATCGCTGATTAAGCAAGCTGTGGTACAGGGAGTGCAGGAAGCCTCAGCATCGACTTCTGTAGCTGGCAGGAGGTCTAGGAGAGTCAGGGAATCGCTCTATGACTCGTTATCTGAAGTTTCAGAACAGGAGTTGTATGATCCAGAGGAAAGTATGACTGAGGAAGGAGAATTTGTTTCAGAAGAAGAAACTACTCTGGATGTCGCAGCAGTTGACAGTTTGATTAAAGCTGTAAGAAAAGCATTGCCATTAACAGAAGAGACTCCGATGGGTTCCTCAGCACATAGATTCTTTCCATCTCTCAAGAAAAAAGCACCAACATTTCCGGTACATGAGTCGATTAAAGACTTAATTCACTCGGAATGGAAGAATACGGAGAAGAAAGTTGTTATACAAGGGAGTTTTCAAAGAGATATCCAATTGAGTATGCTTTCTCGAAGCTGTGGGATAATCCGCCCAAGGTTGATGCAGCGGTGGTTAGGTTGGTAAAGAAAACTACGTTGCCAGTCAATGATGCGGCTGCATTCAAAGATCCTATGGAGAAAAGTTTAGAGTTTAATCTTACGAAATCTTATGTTTCAGCTGGAGCAGCTTGTAGGCCAGCAGTGGCTATAACTTCTACCTCAAGGGCAATGAAAGTGTGGCTGGATAACCTGGATGAGGCCATTTCGTCTAATGTGAGAAGGGCGAATTTGAAAGAGATGCTCTCGGAGTTAAGGCTGGCTGTAGAATTTATGGCAGATGCCTCTTTGGATTTGGTGAAGCTTTCGGCGAGGTCCATGGCACTGTCGGTGGCTTCAAGGCGGGCCTTATGGCTGAAACCATGGTTGGCAAATTCGGCATCTAAATCAAATCTGTGTCAGTTGGCCTTTGAAAGAGAGATGCTGTTCGGTGAAAAATTAGATTCAATTATTAAAAAAGCATCTGGGGGAAGAGCGTATTTCTTCCCCAGGAAAGAAGATTTAAGCGACAGAGGTCCAGACAATCATCCCCAATTGGAAATACTTTTCGTAACCGAAGATATTCCAGACCAGGTAGAAGCTATGGCAAACAGCAGAATTGGAGAAACTCTCGCGGAGACGGGACGGCAGTCCAATAAAAAGACTTCGGCCTTCCTCGCAGGTTCCAGTAAGTCACAATGAGATATGGCGGACCCAGACTGTGGCGGTGGGGGCGAGGTTAGCCCTTTTTCAACAGATCTGGGTCTCAAAAATTCAGGATGTCTGGGTCTTGAAGATAATCCAGGAGGATTTCCAAGATGCCGAGACACAATATTTTTTGTTGTTCAACGGCCCCGAAAGTATTAGGGGCAGAAGCTATTTTTCAAGATTATGTTCAACAGCTCAAAATGTCTGGCGCGGTAGAGATGGTGCCAGTCTCCCAGCAACGCTTGGGGTTCTATTCGAAGCTGTTCTTAGTGAGGAAAGCATCAGGGGGATTCAGGCCAGTTCTGGATCTGAGGCCACTCAATCAGTTCATTTCATGTCGAAAGTTCAAGATGGAGTCATTAGCCTCAATCATTATGACGATTCGTCCAGGGTCTTGGCTGATAAAGTTAGACCTAAAAGACGCCTATTTCCATATACCAATTTACAACCCGCACAGGAAGTTCCTTCGGTTTATGACGGGAGACCAACATGTTCAGTTCACCTGTCTTCCCTTCGGCCTGTCAATGTCGCCAAGAACATTTTCAAGGTGCTAATAACCAATATAGCAGCCTTAAGAGAGGTCGGAATTTCGGCATACCATTATCTAGACAACATTCTGTTGGTAGCCGAGTCAGAGGAAGAGGCCGCAAGAAACAGAGACAAGGCGATACAGGCATTGCAAGCTTTCGGATGGGTCATAAATTGGCAGAAAAGTTGTCTTGTGCCGACTCAGGATTTGGTATTCTTGGGGGCTCGAATAGAGACCAGCAGAGACCGAGTAAGTCTTCCTCAAGAAAAGGTAGAGCAGATTCAAGAAAGGATGTCTTTATTTGCGGCACAAACAAAGGTCACGGTGAAGGACTGTGTCACTTCTAGGAGTGATGACATCGACCATTCAGATGGTGAAGTGGGCGAGATGGCATCTCGGGCCTTTGCAACAGTTTCTGATCAAGTCAGGTGCGCTGAATCCTCTAAATCTAAAGAGAGATCTTTACTTTCCAGAGGAAGTTCGATCAAGTTTAAGATGGTGGATAGAAATACAAAATCTTACCAGAGGCATGCCTCTGTCCAAACCCCAGTTGGTTACAATTACAACAGACGCATCGGAGTCAGTTTGGGGAGCAGTCATGCCTGGCAGATCAGTGCAGGGAAGCTGGGATCTGCGTGCCCTCTCTTCCAATATTCTGGAGTTGAGAGCCATAGGTCAAGCTCTAAGAACCTTATCGGAAGAAATATCTCACAAGTGGGTGAAGATACGTTCCGACAATGCCACAGCAGTGGCTTACATTCACAAGCAAGGGGGAACCAGAAGTCCCAGCCTAATAAAAGAGTTGACTCCAATAATGTTCTGGGAAAGTTTTGATGGGTTCACCATTCGAGCCAATGGAGAAAGCTTCAGATTGGCACGCAACCTTAAAAGTACTGTTCCTGGTGGCAGTCATCTCAGCATGTAGGGTAAAGGAGATCCATGCCCTTTCAGCAAAGGAGCCGGACACAGTAATCTTTCAAGACAAAGTGGTGATGAGACCTTCGTGTGGATTCCTTCTGAAAGTAATCTCTCAGTTCCACATGGAGGTGGTCTTACCCTCGTTTTGTCCCAAGCCAAAAACAAAATGTGAAGAACAATGGCATACACTAGATTTAGTGCGAGCAATCTCTCACTATTTGGAGCGAACAAAGAATTGGCGCAAGTCAGACAGACTCTTTTTGATTCCAATAGGCCCAAGGAAGGGTCAAGCTCCGTCTAAATCTACGATTAGTCGATGGATAATTAATTGCATTGTGACAGCTTACCAGTTGACTAGCAGGGAGGTTCCCAGAGACCTTAAAGCTCACTCAACCAGGGCTGTTGCTACATCCTGGGCGGCGGAAGCCAGGGCCCCGCCAGAGGTGATCTGTAAGGTGGCTAGATGGACATCAGCCTCAACCTTTGTTCGGCATTATAAATTGGACGTATTACAGTCCCAAGAAGCTAGATTTGGGAGAAAGATCCTTCAATCTGTTGTTCATTAATCAATTAAAAAAGTGAAATTATGCAGCAGACAATGTGTCCCTCCCTTCTTTTGCTTGGTAGATCCCATGTTGGTGAATTGCTGCCATGGTGACTTGGGAAAGGAAGAAATTTTTTTCTACTTACCGTAATTTCTATTTGCAAGTCACTATCATGGCAGCATTCACCAACTGCCCACCCTTCAGACACTGGTTACGAAGACAGTGGAGAGGGGGAGGGAGGAGGCTTTGTAGAGGAGGTTTTCTGTTCCTGACCAATGACCAAAACGGGAGGGGATAACCCATGTTGGTGTATGCTGCCATGACAGTGACTTGGAAATAGAAATTACGGTAAGTAGAAAAAAATTCTACCTTTTTTGTTTTATGTCTGTCGATTCTATACACCTGACTCTTCCGCTCCTTAACATATCTGTGAAGTCGGCCCTCATGGCTTCAATAAAGTGCTGGGGTCTTCTTATGTAACGTAAGGTTGTTCAAATTTATGGGATTCCAGCATAATGCCTCAAAGAACATACCTCTCTGCTGTTCCCATCTCATACCTCTCTTACCCCACCAAGACATCTTCATGTGTTCCTTCGGCAAACCCATCTGCTGACCTGCCGCCCCTGCATGCTTCAGAGAATAAATAAATGCCCTAATATCAAAATGTTTCAATTTGTTGAACCTCCTGCTGTGATAAAGACAGAACATGAGTTGACACCTCTCCTGCATCAATTATGGGCCTTATGTATCTCACATATACCTTTTGACTTCCCTCTTCCCAGTGATTTTATCCTTTCGCTACTTTCCCCACCCATTGCTGCCTCAGTTGCATCACCTATTCTGAAAGAATGTGATCCAAACCTCTCTGGATCCCCCATTATCTATCCCCTCTTCTTCAGTACCTGCCTAAACTGAAAGGCTGAATATTCCCTTACTAACCTGCATGACACTCCCCTGTTTCCCATATGCTTACCCATTTCCCTTTTCCCATCTGATCCAATTTAGAACTATTAATATAAATCAATAATTTCCCTTCCTGTATCAACACATTTGTACCATTACCACTTTCCTCTTTTTTATTATTTATTTTTATTTTTATTAACTCTCCTATCTTATACCTGCCCATGTTTGGCTATTAAACCTTTTCCTACTGTCTTATTAGATGGAGCGCTGAAACTGCTCTAAACAGTAGACATGCAAAATGGTCAAACATACCTTTTTAATGCCCCTAAATCAACTGTAACCTATCTTTTACTATTAGTTCTCTTTTATGCACTTTGGGGCCCTCAAACTCTATCCCATCGTCTTATTAAATTTTAATTACTGGGTTGTGTGTTAATTCTGGTTTACCCTCTGCTATGGAGAAATGTAAAATAGCCGCTAATGTGGCACTAACTCCCGCTTTTGATTTACCCTCCTCGTAAAGTACTGTCAAAATGACAACAAATCGTTTGTCACCATTACTCGCAGAATAGCTGCCATCTTTTCCACGCATTTTTGTAGGTGGAAATTTTTTTTTTTTGTTTGTTTTTTTAATACAGATCTTTTGTACAGTTCTTCTAAGAGGGGTTCACCAGCTGCCATAAATTATCAGGACATGTATGAACTGTTGGACTGGTGTACTGACAGCAAGTGAAGCGGCTGCACCTCAATGTGGACATGCTGCATCGGAAGGGTGATCACATCAAACTCTATGGAGCACTTGGACAGCACATCAGTCACATCACTTTCCCTCTGGCTGATCCCTGCGCTCTGCATCCCCCTCTCTCTCTTCAGCTCCAGCCTCCTGCTGCCACACAACATTCAGACATTGGGAACGATCTGTTGCAGCGTTAAGTGCTGGATGTGCAATGCTGCTGCTGCTGCCGCCCTTCGCCTGCTGCCCTTCACCTCTTGAGCCGGTGACTGCTGCCCCTGAGCACCGGCACCTTCTTGGCCCAGTCTCTCCTCTTGCTGGCTGTCCGTAGATCTCTTACTGCTGCCTCTAGGGAGAGGTAGGGAGAGGAAGCGCTCACATCGCTTATGTATTGTATTCCCAAGCACGGAATCCTATAGCTGAATTTCGGTTCCCACGAATAAAGAAATTGCCGAGAGCTGGAGAAGGAGATGGGCGCAAATTTGCTGGTGAAGGAACTAATCTGAAATAGCGCCGGTGTGAGCGCCCAGGCGCAGGGACTGAGAACACGCATTGCTGGCAGTTGTGCACATGGTGCCCCCAAGTCTTTGCGGTCACCATGGAAACCGCTAATGAGCAATTGTACAATAGAAGACATCCATGGTTAGGGAAATTATGCCTCTGAGGAAGCCAGCTGATTGGCGAAATGTGTAAGGCAGGAGGTAACATCACATCAGACTCACGGGGGGGGCCTCCATAGAAGCTGTAAAAGCCTGTGCAGCACAGATGCTGATATGTGATTTTACTTCAAAACAAATGTGAGTGCAAACTTATTTTTAAAGTATATATTTTTAATAAATGGTGTTATACTATTTTGGATTTATATCTTTCTATATTGGGATTCATGGAACTGAGGTAAAAGGAGAGGAAGGATCTGCTAATACTACCTTAATTAAGGCTTGTAAGTAGGCATTTTAGCCATATGGTGGATACAACTACTTGGATATAAATGGATCGTTCTTGTGCATGCTTTCAACAGCAGTGAAAGATTTAAAGGGGAAGAGCACCTTATAATGAGATTTTTAAACACCAGGTGCCGTCCAAACATACTGCACTATTTTGGTTTTCTGTTTTTCTTTTCTCTGTTGCCATAGGCGCTGATCTATTTACAAATTTTGGAGATTTTTTTGGATACAGCTTAGAGACTGTGTGAAGATCAACAGGAGAAAGTTAAAAAACTAAAACGTTTTTACCTGGAATTGCAGCCTGAAAGTCACTTAGGATAAGATTTGGGTCACACACATCATACCTCCCAACTGTCCCTTTTTTGGAGGGACAGTCCCTCTTTTGACAGCTCAACCCGCAGTCTCTCATTTGTACTGGATTTGTCCCTCTTTTCTCTTCACTGAACAGCCAGAAAAAGAAACAAAGTTTCTCACTTAATTGGCTTTTAGCAGAGAGCCCAGAACAGCTAACAGGTGCAAATAAGATACTTTGTAACCATTTTGAGACACAAAAACACAGTTTAGATAAGGAGAAATATTTTCAAACTTTCATAACCTGCCAAATTTTGTAGAACAAACATGGTAATTAGGGGGTGTGGCCACAGAAAGGGGTGTGGTCAGAAAATTGCTGCGCTACATGCGGGAAAAATTTTTTTGTCCCTCTTTTTACTTCCAAAATGTTGGGAGGTATGACACACATATTTGCTGAAATAGGTTTTCTTTGACATAATGGGTGGGATTACAATGTGTGCACTGAGTTTGCAAATGGAAATCGGGAACTTTGCACCTGTTTTTGCACATTGACCCTTTCTTTGTGCAATATCAATACAAAATAATGTCTAATAAATTTAGGGAAGCCATTGATTTATCTGAATAAATATTAAAGGGTTAAATAAAAACTGTACCTTAATGGTCAGTGCACCTGATAATGTGAAGGAACAAGCCAGGCACACAGTGTCTGGTATATATATATATAAATGGTCCGTTATGCCCTTCATTTCCAGTAGCAGTGTCCAACACACCACCTTTGGTTATAATACTAGAGAATGAAATCAAAAGGCAGTGTATTGTATTACCTGGTGTTACTTTATGCCATAATACATGTAGACAGCAAAGCCAATGAAGATAACTGACAAGAAAAAAAGCGCAGTGAACTGTAGCCGGAACAAAATGAAAGACAGAAGCCCAGCATAGAGAAAGAAATGACAAAGAGCCAGGTTATGTTATTACTGTGTTTCATCAAAAGACATAATCAAGCCATTAAGGGCCTGGCTGGGGATAATAACCCAAACCCAAAAGAAACCCCATAAAAAAGTCACCATTTTTGATGCTGGTCAGGTGCGCCGTAAAGTTTATAATTATGCTAAAAGAATATAAATTGAGATTTTGCATGTTCAATGGTATCTTCTGAGTATTTCAACTCATTTCTGTGTAAACGGCAGACAGTCCAGAGATAAGGCAATAAGCAAGCATTATTCCACATTTAGAAGTAACAAACAAATGCCAGCACTAATTGAATAATTTATTTATTTTATTTTTTTTATTTGAAATATTTCATTTGGTTTTCACAATAAACCATAAAAATCAATATGAAAACAAATAGTATGCAGAATAAGAAGATTAATACAATGACATATTATACAGAATTTATAACTTACAATGAAGTAATATGTAAAATAAAATAGAATCTAACAAGAACTAACTATCACTAACTAAGCCAGTGTACACATAGGGGCCGATTCACTAAGCTCGAGTGAAGGATTCGAATGAAAAAAATTCGAATTTCGAAGTATTTTTTTGGTACTTCGACCATCGAATTGGTTAAATTCGTTCGAATTCGAACGAAATCGAACGAATCGAACGAAAAATCGTTCGACTATTCGACCATTCGATAGTCGAAGTACTTCCCCTTTAAAAAAAACTTCGACCCTCTACTTCGGCAGGTAAAACCTACCGAAGTCAATGTTAGCCTATGGGGAAGGTCCCCATAGGCTTGCCTGTGATTTTTTGATCGAAGGATATTCCTTCGATCGTTGGATTAAAATCCTTCGAATCGTTCGATTCGAAGGATTTAATCGTTCGATCGAATGAAAAATCCTTCGATCAATCGATCGCAGGATTAGCGCTAAAACCTTCGACTTCGATATTCGAAGTCGAAGGATTTCAATTCGAGGGTCGAATTTCGAAGTATTTTTAACTTCGAAATTCGACCCTTAATGAATCTGCCCCATAGACATTCTTGAAAGAAAAAGCCCATTGTCTTGGGAATGTCAGATAATCCCCCCCCCCATGAACATTTTACAATTGAAGAAACTGAGATATTTGACTTCTGGTATTGGAGTCACAGAACTCAAAGTAAGGAGACCATATAAGTCTAAATGATTCTTTGGAATTATTTCCTTTAGTTTTTACTAATAAAGCTTCCTGCCAACTAAGCTGGTTCATATAAGCCATTGTGTCTGCCAATGAGGGAGACTAATTTTGTAGCCAGCAGTTAAATAAAGCCTTTCTGGAGGCAGCCAAAAATAAAATTGTCAATATTTTATTTTCTTGGGACTTAAATTCTATATTAAAATTTGAAGAGAGCCTACAATCATCTAGAAGCAACAAAGCAAAACCTGGAGATAATTTAATTTTTATTTTCAGATTAATGTTAAGAAAACTGGTAACTTCCTTCCAAAATATACTGATCTTTGGACAAGTCCATAGATAGTGAAAAAGGGACACATTGTACTCATCACACTTGGGACAGTATGATACAGGACTAGAAAAAGATTCCTTTAGAAAAAAAATTCCCATAGCCTAAGTGAACTAACTTAAAATGTTGTATCCTCCAACTCTCTGCCAAAATGAATTTATTGTAATTACAAATAGACTTCACCAAATCTGCAGGGGATATTTGACATTGTAGAAACTCAGCCCATTTGTTGGACACTTTAAGGGGCCGATTCACTAAGCTCGAGTGAAGGATTCGAATGAAAAAAATTCGAATTTCGAAGTATTTTTTGGGTACTTCGACCATCGAATTGGTTAAATTCGTTCGAATACGAACGAAATCGAACGAAAAATCGTTCGACTATTCGACCATTCGATAGTCGAAGTACTTTCCCTTTAAAAAAAACTTCGACCCCCTACTTCGGCAGATAAAACCTACCGAAGTCAATGTTAGCCTATGGGGAAGGTCCCCATAGGCTTGCTAAACTTTTTTTGATCAAAGGATTTTCCTTCGATCGTTGGATTAAAATCCTTCGAATCGTTCGATTCGAAGGATTTAATCGTTCGATCGAACGAAAAATCCTTCGATCGAACGAACGTTTAGCGCTAAATCCTTCGACTTCGATATTCGAAGTCGAAGGATTTCAATTCGAGGGTCGAATTTCGAAGTATTTTTAACTTCGAAATTCGACCCTTAGTGAATCTGCCCCTAAGTAATGGGTGTGTGTCTGACCCATAATCATTCCAGAATTTTTTAGATATAGAGTTAATAGAAATCAAAGAAGGAATCTCCAAAAACTCTTCCAAATCTTCAGCTAGCCTATGATCTGACAAAACAATGTTTCTATTATTACTTAACAAAGAAAGACTACATTGACAAAATCAGCAACAAATCTAAAACCTTGAGTTGTTTATTATTGATGGTAATTCCCTTAATCAATTTAGACAAATCAATGAAACAAATTAATGGTTCTAGTGCAATATTAAATAAAAGGGGCGATAAAGGACAGCCTTGTCTCGTACCCTTAAATATTTCAAAGGGTGATGACTAAGCTCCCCCCAAGATTATTTGCGTTTTGGGACTTTTATAGAGGCATTGGATATATTGGTAAAATGGGCCATGATACCAAATTTTTGAAGGCACATAAATAGATGTTTCCATGTTATATTATCAAATGACTTCTCAGCATCAATATTAAGAATAGAACTGGGAATTTTATGCTTTTTGGCAAAAAATAAAATATGGATCAAAGCCCTAATATTTTTAACTCCAGATCTGTTTTTAATAAAGCAATTTTGGGTTTCTGAAATTACAGAGGGAAGAATTAAAGAGAGCCTATCAGCAAGAACCTTAGATAGCATCTTGATTTAATAAAGAAATTGGTCTATAGGAATAGGGAAGAGATAAGTCTTTGTCCTTTTTTGGGAACTCGAGATTCGAGAGGGTAAACGCTTTCCAAAGAATAACATGTCATTAAATAAATTTGTTAGAAAAGGTGAGATCTTTTCTTTCATTATTTTATAAAAAGATGGAGTTAAGCCATCAGGACCACCTGCTTTAGAAGTTTTCAAATTATTTATAATATTGGAGACTTCTTCAGTGGAAATTGGACTATTAAGACTTTCCAATTGTTCATTTGAGATCTGAGGGATTTTACAATTTTCAAAAAATGTTTTCATTTAACATTAGGATCAGAGTACAAGTCTTTATAATAATTTTTGAAAATGTCCACAATTTTATTAGGGTCATTTGTTAATTGGTTATGAGTATCCCTTATTTTTATAAGCTTAGCCCGCTTATTTTGTGCCTTAGTGAGATTAAAAAGCAAATTATTTGCTTTGTTACTCAAATTATGGATTTTAGCCTGCGAGTAAGATACGAAAAAATGATGTCTTACTTTGATCCAGATTTTAAGTTCCTCTGAAATATTCTTATACTTTTGGGCATTTTCAAATGAGGGGTGCTATTTAAAGCGAAGATAGAGGACACTCTGACTTTTACTTAGCTCGAAAAACTTTTTGTGGACTTTTTTAAAGAAGTGAGACTTAAATGAAGATATCTTCCCCCCCCTAGCCACTGACTTCCCACACCAGTCAGTTGAACTGAAGAAGCTACTCGGATGAGTAGTGAAACATCTTCATTGATTACTCAGCAAGTCCAGTTGTTTTTAGATTTACCTATACTAGATATACCATGACCTGGACGAATGAAAATCTTCATAGTCATGTAGGAGAGTAGACTTTTTACAGGGATTATTTAAATTACAGAAATTTGTTTTTAAGACAAGTAAAATAGTCTTTTTTGGAACTATTTGAAGCATACGCTGAACATAAGTGCCAAGTAACATCATTAATGAGTAATTTGGTGTAAATAAATCTGCCAAGTTCATCTTTAGTCGACTTAATAACAGCAACATTCAATTTTCTATTAAATAATATAGCTACCCCACATTTTTTATTAACAGCAGGAGAGAAGGCTAGCTCACCTACCCAGTCTTTTTGCAACCAAGCATTCTCTGAACCATTAAGATGGGTCACTTGTAGGAATGCTATGTCGCATTTGGTATTTTTCAAACTTTTAAGTATACTGCTCCTCTTTTAAAAGTGATTTAACCCATTTACATTCCAGGAGACAATGTATAAAGTATTTGTTTTAGGTGAGAACATCAATCTGAAGAATGAGTCCGGGCAGATTTAAATAGAACAATACATAAATAGTTACACCCACTGGTATAAACAAAGCAAAGCAAACAATATATGACAATGTTAGCATATTAAACTGAAAAAGTAGTTTATAGAACTAAAATAACAAATCAAGTTTTATCACACTTCCTTTTTTCCCTAAGGATGAAAAACTCAAACTCTCTCAATGAGATAGAGTTAAACAGAGAGCACAACAACCGCCACAGGGTCATTTTGGAGAAATCCCTTTAAAAGTCAAGTGTCAGAAATCATGTCCTCTGCGCTGGAGTGAGGAGGATTACTTGTTCTAGGAGGCAGTGGAGATCTAGATCTGGACCTGGATTCGGTCTGAATTTGAGAAGGTATCAAGTCATTGGAGAATTTGGTTTGGTGAGGATTCTCATATCTCTTCCACCTTTGATCCTTGGGGGGAGAGCTGAATTTTGAGTTGGATTTTGTTTCTGTTACAAGGTTTCCAATGTTTTTCTTTTCCAGTTGAGAAGTAAATGCAGATGCCTCTCCAGGATCACTAAAGATTCTAGCTCTAGAAGTCAAAAATATTTTAAGTCTAGCAGGATACATCAATGAAAAATTGATATGTAAATTGGCCAGAGACTGGCAAGTTTGGGAAAATTCAGTTCGTTTTTGGGAAAGAAGCAACGAGTAATCTTGAAATATCAATATTTTATTTCCTTCCACTTCTAGTGTATGTAGTTTTTTATAGGCTTGAAATAGTCTGTTCTTGTCCTAATTGAATAATCTTGATTCACACTGGTGCTCCGTCATTGGCAACCACAAAACTTCAATATGTAGAGTGAGTGGTAAATAGGAGGAGCATGAGACAGTCAGGACTTACATCAATGCCCATATCTATGTTCTTGTTCTTCTTGTTCTATGTTCTTACCAGGAGAATCATTTGACCCATATGGTTCAAAGTTTATGGAATACATTGCTGTTATCCGTAGAAATTATGGAGAAAAGCCCACTTATATTTGTCTGTAGTTTTGGCACCAAATTTTATTTCAAATAAAATGCTTATTCATGATAAATAAACACCAGATGATAAAGAAAGGTAAAGAAAAAATCAAGTCTTTTTCAGAATGCATGAATGCCTAAAATATCATCTGAGAGTTTTGGAGCTCAGTGTATTTGCTGAAACCCAAACCCATTCCAATAATGTTGTTCCACGCACCATAATGCTCATCCATACCTGCATTCCCCTTTGCATCAATGCAAGTAAACAATTGTCAGGCCTGCTGAGTTTACAATGCAGAGAATTTACATCCAGTTAATGTAACAGCACACACAGTAACATGCTGTGTCATGTGAGAGGTCCCTAATTATATTGTTCAAGTAAAGCACTTAATACATGAGAGGAGGATAGAATGGAGTGTAAGCACCGTCCAGTCTAATCAGGTCCCTTTCTCAGAGAGCTAGTCTTTGAAGGATTTCTCAACATTTGGCACTGCCTACGTCTGAGCTGCATAAATACCACTGCACGTTCCAATCACAAATCCCAGAACAGTGGACATTTGGAGTTTAGCAACAACATTTCCAGCCAGGAATCCCTTAAGAAATGGAGAGCTCAAAAAGGAACCATCCTGCAAACATGAGAAAATGTAAATGCAATAAAAACAAGCTAAAATTATACACAATAAGTAAAGTAAATGTGATCAAAGAAGCAAGACTTTTAGCAGTTTTTTTAACCAAATAATGATCAGACATGCCCTCCTGAGGGGTACACAAGGGCCAATAAGCAGCCAAATCAGTCCGTAGGGGAAGCTATTGAAGCTTTTGTTGGTCTGTCTATGGCTAGCGTCACATTAGAAAACACTATTGCCATTGCCATGTTTTTAGGCAATGATATCAAAGGCATCCACGTGCTAATGCACACATAGAGTTGAATATTGGCCTGAAAATGCATTTTGCTGCATAAATCTGCCCTTTGAAGGTAGCATTGTGGGGGGGGGGGGTGAGCCATTACTGACCACCAGTGGAGAAAAGGAACTGTAAACAGAAACTTGTCTCATTTGTTAAAATTTGTGTAACCCACTTAAAGGGGTGTTAAAATTTGAGTTAACTTTTACTATGATATAGAGAGTGATATCCTGAGACAATTTTTGCTTTTGTTTTAATTTTTTTATTAATTTTTGTTTTTTTGAGTTATTTGGCTTTTTATTCAGCAGCATTACAGTTTGCAATGTCAGTAATCTGGTTGCTATGGTCCAAATTACCCTAGCAACCATGCATTGATTTGAATGAGAATGAGGATTATTAATAGGGGAGGGTCAGAATAGAAAGAGGAGTAATAAAAACTAGCAATAACAATAAATTTGTAGCTTATAAATAATTCATAACTCATGAAAAATAAATAATGAATATCAATTCAAAAGTTGCTTAGAATTGGCCATTCTATAAAAGTTAACCTGAAGGTGAACCACCCCTTTAATATATAGCATTGTGTATCTTGCTGTTTATCTGTAAAAATGATGTTGAGCTAGAGTCCTGCACGGGTCCATTTTTTGGAACCTGTACCCGCAACCTGCAATCCGCAACCCGCATTCTTACCCGTTTGGACCTGCTACCCAACCCGCAAGTACCTTATCCGCAACCCGCTGACCGTCAAGAATCAGGAAGTGCTGTCATTGTAGAAAACTTGAAGCACAGCACCGGTTGATGTTTAAAAATAAAAAGCCTTTATTAAGCACATTTGGCAATGATCTGGATACAGCAACGTTTCAGGCTCTATGGCCTTTTCTCAAGCTTACCTACTGCTACAAAGTTACTTCCTTTTATACACAGAGGCAATACGCCATCTACTGGCCTTATCTATATTTATTACTTAGTTACAATGCTTCTCATCAGTAAAAACAAAAATGTTACAATCTTACAGATAATGTATTCATGTACAATGTCACAGAATATCTTATCGTTACATCCTGTTATATATCCTTTCCTTAATCTCTTCAAGAACAATTAGATATCTGTAAGACCTAAATATTTAAAAGCACGTTAAAAACAATCAGTTACGAAAAATTGCCTGAAGATCGTATTCCCTATTTAGCCCATAGGGCACAAGAGTCTCGAGTTTCCTTATCCATTGAGCCTCCCTTTTTAATAGTATTCTTATACGGTCATCCCCTCTACGTATTTTGGGAACATGGTCCACAATTTGATATTTGAGTTGTTGTATCCCATGGCACATTTCTACAAAGTGTGCCACTACTGCTTGCTCAATTTTTTTAGTTCTTATTGCCGATAAGGGCCACATTGGACCCTTGATAATTTTGTGAGTGACATTAACTCGGCACTACCATACATTAAGTTCACAACTAATGTAAGCCAAGAATATGTTTCCTTCTTAGATACCAAGATATTGAACTCGGGGGGCTCCTTGTCTGCGGATTTGTATGTCAAGCCCACGGACAGGAACACCCTCCTCCATTTTGACTCCTTCCACCCGGCACAGGTGAAAAAGTCATTGCCAAAATCTCAGTTTAGTAGAGTAAAACGAATTGTCACAGACAAACATGTGCTGGATGGGAGGTCGGACGAGATGGAGGAGAAATTCAGAGAGAGAGGGTACCCAAATAGACTTTTGGAAAGACAGAGGAGGGAAATTGACAAGTTCGGAATAACAGACAGATGGATCGCATTCCCTTTGTCTCGAGATACAATATCCTGAGTCACCAGATTGCAGACATTGTAAGAAAACATTGGGGAGTTCTAAGAGACGGTATACCGGGGGTTGGTTGTTTCCAACAACCCCCAGTAATGTGGTATAAATTTAACAAAACTATAGGATCCATGTTAGTGAAATCGGATCTAGGAAGTGTAATGAAAACTCAGAGCATGTTGCACCCAGTCAAATATGGCAGTTTTCCCTGTTTGGGGTGTAATTGTTGCTCAAACTGCCAAAAAGGCAGTGTGATATACCATCCGCGAAAAGGAACCCCAATCAAAATACAGGGTTACTACACCTGTGCCACTTTTTATGCTGTATACGTGATCAAGTGTCCCTGTGGACTACTTTATGTAGGTCAGACAAGCCGAACTGTAAGAGAGCGAATCAGGGAACACAAATCGGCAATAAGAACTAAAAAAAAATTGAGCAAGCAGTAGCGGCACACTTTGTAGAAATGTGCCATGGGATACAGCAACTCAAATATCAAATTGTGGACCATGTGCCCAAAATACGTAGAGGGGGTGACCGTATAAAAATACTATTAAAAAGGGAGGCTCAATGGATAAGGAAACTTGAGACTCTTGTGCCCTATTGGCTAAATAGGGAATACGATCTTCAGGCAATTTTTCGTAACTGATTGTTTTTAACGTGCTTTTAAATATTTATGTCTTACAGATATCTAATTGTTCTTGAAGAGATTAAGGAAAGGATATATAACAGGATGTAACGATAACAAGATATTCTGTGACATTGTACATGAATACATTATCTGTAAGATTGTAACATTTTTGTTTTTACTGATGAGAAGCATTGTAACAAAGTAATAAATATAGATAAGGCCAGTAGATGGCGTATTGCCTCTGTGTATAAAAGGAAGTAACTTTGTAGCAGTAGGTAAGCTTGAGAAAAGGCCATAGAGCCTGAAATGTCACGGTATCCAGATCATTGCCAAATGTGCTTAATAAAGGCTTTTTATTTTTAAACATCAACCGGTGCTGTGCTTCAAGTTTTCTACAGTATATGAATGGATGGTGGACTTTAAATGCACTTGCACTGGGACTTTTTTGAATAAAAAGGTGAAAACGGAGCTGACTGGACCAAGTTCACAAGTGCTGTCATTGTAAACCGGAAGTGACATCATTAGAAGTAGACGTGATCAGAAAAACGGAGTAAAAATAGCTATAAAAAAGACCCGCTGCCCGACCCGCAAACCTGCAGGATCACAGACCCGCAAACCTGCAGAATCACAGATCCGCTTCTATACCCTCACCCAGAACTTCTACCCGCAGGTTTTTGCAGGTACCCGACCAGCTGCAGGACTTTTTTGAGCTATGAAATGTCTTTGCTCACTTTGAATTTCAACAATGGAACCATATATAACAGTGCTGCCTAGTGCCAACAAATCTGAAGGTAAGCATTGAAGGTTTAGTTTAATCTACAGGTTAAAGACTGAGCAGAGGCAAACAATGTGGCAGCTTCCATGCATATGTATAAATGTAAAGCTGAGAAGGTCGGATTTGTGTGTACAACAAACTGTACCCTCAATCTACACATCTTTCTAAGGAAAAACAAATGGAACATTAACAATACTTAAAAGTAGTGCACCAAATCCTTATTTCCAAGATTCAGCTAAACCCCAAAGCTTTTTAGCAATAATTCAGAAGAATCCCGAACCTATTGTGAACCCTTATTTGCATTGAAAGGGGCACAGAAAAACATTTTGATCCCCTTAATCACCTGACCTTAATTCATGTGAATTTAAGGGTTGGATTCAGTTCAGCCAGAATTCTGCTCAGACTTGGATTCCACTAAATTCAGGATTTGGTGCATAAGTAAATCACATCTTCTAACTGTTTTTATCAAACTACATTGATCAAATTATAATTTTACTAAGAAGCATATATCCTTACAATATACAAAATATACAATATGGGTTTAAGGGATGCTGCAAATGTGTGATGACTTCAGATTCTGGGAAGCTGCAGAGCCTTTACTTATTGATGAAGGGATCAAGTAACAGCACTGCATAGGAATAACCCGACATATACATTACATGGCTTTTATTATGCTTTCAACTATATCAATCATTTGCATGTTTTTAAACTCTTACATACAATGTGCTTCCAGAGCATTACTATGACTCGTTTCAACAATATATTTACAGCATAAAATAAACAGAACAAACTAGTAACAATGTGAATAAAAAAAAACGTACTTTTGCCACTCCGGCTTGTACCTCATTTTCTAGCCTGTGCTGTAGAACTTCTATCTGACCCTTCAGAAAATAAAGATCCTTCAGCTTTGAGGAGCCCTGCAAATTACAAGGATATTTAGTAACACTAAATCTTAGCTATAAATATATTTCCAGCCATTCTATTTGCTATTTATAGGTGTCATTTGACATAGATATAAACCTGACTAATATGATTATCATTCAAAAAGCCTGCCATATGGTCTTAAAATTATAATCAGGTTTATAATTGCGTGTGACTGTGTCGCATGGTACAATATAGCACAATCACAAAATGACATGTATGCAGAACAACTTATTTAAGATACTTGTATTATGAATGCACAAAATGCACTATTTTAGGATTTGGCCAAATCCGGAATCCTTTGTGAAAGATTCTGCCGAATCCCAAGCAGATTCCGACCCCTAATTTGCATATGTAAATCAGGGAAACAATGGGTAAAGAGAACTGCACACTGTAAAAATGCTTGACTTTCTTGCTTGTGTAAAGAAAAGTTTTCTGGTTCCATCATTTCAGGTGTGGAACACATTGGGCAGTAGGTATGATCCACATCTGATGGCTAAATGCTAATAAATCTCCCTGTGTAAGATCACATAAAGGGAGCTACAGAAGGTGATTTATTGTTCTTTTCTGCAGCTTCAAAGTACCGCATTTGCTACTGAGCTAAAGCTTAGGCTAAAGGCACACCGAGCTTTTCTCCCCCAGGCAGTTCCCATTCATTTGCATTACATGTGGCATAGAGAGGTATCTCACTAAGCCTCCATTAGGTGCCACTGCTCTGCTGTGAGTTTTTAGGCTGAGAATTAGGACTGGTGCTTTCAGGCAGTGTCTTCATTACAGTTAGGGTTGCCACCTTTTCTGGAAAAAAATACCAGCCTGCCTCTATACCAGGGTGGTGGTGTTGATCACTTCTTTGTTGTAGCAAATACTAGTGCTGGAAAACACCAGCACTCACATTTTCTGTCTGAAAACAAACAGATCAAACTTGTTTTCTAGAGGCAATTTCAGATGTGTTTCAGCCGTGTGCTCAAGACTGTTCAGCTAGAGGCCTGTAGACTGGACATGACATCTAAGAGATATTTATAGTCATCAGCATGCACAAGATCTACACATAACTTGCATCACATCATTGTTTTACAATTATCCAGCTTAGATAAATGTGCCATTGTGGCTAACTGGCAGCAATAACTTTATATGGAAGGAGCACACCTACTGGCCAATGCCTTTCAATTAATTTACTGCAGCAGAAAATACAGCACAAGCTTCAAGGGAGACCTCCTTCCTCAGGTGCAATTGCACCCGAGTAAGGGGGTATCCCCCCAGATGTGCTCCTTCCAAACAAAGTTACTGGATACTAATTGACTTGGAAGCAGCCAGGGAAGTGAATGCACGCTTGAGAATCAAGTAAGTGGTGTGGGGAAGAATTTTCTATTTAACTAGCAGCAATACCATTGAAAGGGGGTTCAGGCACACTAGAAAATCCATAGGGCCACAAAAAGTAAAGTAAAAACTCTTAGTTTATTGATTTACATTAAAAAAGAATGTCCTAATGGCCATATGTGTTTCATGCCCCTAGGGCAAACAGTCATGGGCTAAGTTCTCTGCCACAGGAAGTGGACATTTAAAGGAGAAACAACAATGAAAAAAACAAATACGCAAGAGTGGCTAACTCGCCCAGGGCATGGAAAATTTTAGTGTGCATCCACGTGCTGCTAATTAAATGTTTTCTCCATGAGATTTTAGTGGTGCAAGGGTTCCACCTGCACATGGCACTGCATCCTGAAAAAAACTTGCAGTTACTAAAATATTCATCATCATTAGCTCCAGGTACAAGACAGAACCTGCTGTGGCCTCACACATTATGAGAGGTACACTTAAGCTAAATGAGGACTAAGGCGGCAGCTAAACTCCTGTTTGGACATGCTGTCTTCAGGCAGTAACGAGCAAGTGTCTATGACATTCAGCCAACACTGTCAGATTTTCTACCAGCTGTCAGATCATGTACAGCTCCTCCTTGTTACAGTGAGATGACTTGAGTACTAAAGGTTATGTTACACATATCTGTACAGGACATACATGTGATCGTTCCAGGCTTGCCATGTTGGCGGGTTTATAGCCAATTCGGTCTGTTTTTAATATGTAGTGGCGGCAGGGCCGCTCCTGCCATAAGGCAAGGTGAGGACCTTGCCTCAGTCGGCAGCGATTGACTGGTTACAAGGGGCGGCAAAATGCAGCCTGTATGAACGGGCAACTGATAGTCTGTAACTGTGTATACAGTCTGCATCTTTATTTTATTACGATTTTTCAGTGTACAAATTGAGCTATTTGTGGCTAGTTTTTTGAAATGTAAACCTGGCAACCCGGGGATCACACCTACTATAGACGTACATGCAGCATCACAGCATTCTGAGGATGGGATAAATCTTTGATCACTACCACTACTAGTTTCATTCACCCATTCTGTATATTAGCACATTTCTTGAACCAATGAATCAAAACAAAATCATTTGCCAATGTATTAGTAGGTACATAAATTAAAATAAACATATTTGGTACCATAGCAGGATTCAAAATCAATTTAGGGAAATCAGAAGCCCTAAGACTACAACACACTACCCCCTCAGGCTGGACTAATCCATTCCCATTCAAAAAAGCTAAAACACATCAAATTCCAGGAATCCAGTTACCACAACATCACAAGGATATCTATATGTAAATTAAACACACCTATAGGGCCTGCCCCCCTCTAGTTATGCTGCTGTTGCACACCCTGGCTCTCCGTGTCGTGAAAGCCCGGTGCGCGGTGAAGAAGGCTTCGGTATCCTACAACAATGGTAAGTGTAATAAGTTCAACTGGCACACGGGTCAAAATTCAAGCAGGGACAAACCCTTGCTTAGTTTATTTGCAAGGTGCAACGATTCGGGGTAAACCCCTTTGTCAAGCATACAAACCAATGTCGCATACGCTACTGCTTGTGTAGCTAATTAGCATAATTAATTTTGATTGCTCACAGTCCAATTGACCAAATTCATTGCAATTGGTCCACATAAGTGTTACAAAATAATTTGAAACAAAACATTAAATCCAACAAAACCCACTGTCCCCAAAAGACTTGAATTATCAAAAAGTCCATATAGTGTCCAACTCCAGAATCCCTATTAACGAGAAAACAACAGGAAAACATCAAAAATCCAAATAGTGTCCAACATTATTGAATGTCCAAAAGTGGTAAAAAAAAGATCCAAAAAAAGGAAAAGAGATTTGGCTGGGTAACACCTGAAAATGATACATTATAACCAGGAATAATTACAAATGTTACAAAATATCAAAGACTTGTTACATATATGAACTATCTTACCCTACACGAGGGGGAGGAAGTTAGGATCTGTATCTGTCCCTGTGGGATATTCCAGTTGTGGGATTATCTGTAAAAATGTATATACAGGATGTTACAAATAAATAAGACATGTTAAACTCTTTGTTTAACCCTTTAAGGTTTAAAAAGAGAGAGAAAAAAAAGATAGAGTAGAGGCTGTGTAATGCCTTCTATCAAAATAAAAATCTTCTTGAGAGCTGATTTATATATTTATATTGGATAATGTTCTCCTTCTGTTCAATTAATTCACCACTTATTCCTCTATCAGTGCACTGTAACCTCTACAACTGGATCATGATTTAAATATTAAATATTTTACACCTTCAATTAATTAATAAGGAATATTCCTGAATGTGTTATTGATTAAAAAACTGTGAGTGATTTATAGCTTAGCCATACACTTGTGTAACAATTAAATAAAAAAGTGCCCATGCTTATATAAAAAACAATGAATTCCTTTAAATTCCAATGCCAAACACTGTGTGTTTGAAACAATTGTATTTATACAATTAATTATCACATAAACTCACTAAAGTGCCTGTGTTTCATAATTCATTGATTATAATCAATCACAACATTTAATTGGTAAAGTGCCTGTGTATTCACCTTGGTTAATCGCGATTGCAATTTTAAACGTATACCTTTCCTCTGAGAACTGGAGGGTTTGTGATTTTTTTAGGTTTAAATAGCCTCTTATAACAAGACAGAAAGGATAAATAATGAGACCGCAGTCCTCCAGTCTCTGCCCTCTCCCACTTTGTGGTGCTCCAGGGACATAGAATCTTTTTTCAACTTTCTGTTTATTGAAGTTAACACACAAGCTCGACAGAATGCAATTGTCTTTTCCTGTTTACACATACAGCAATAAAATTCTACTGAGATGCAATCTTTGCCTATCGCATTATTTCACATTTACAAACCCATTTATGTGTTAACAAATTTACAACAATTCCTTATAAATGAGGAAAAGGAGCGGGGGGGAAAAGGAGGGCGGAGGGGTTGAGTGAGATCTCCTGATGGTTGAGGTATTATATTTGTCTTAGCAACAGTCCTTCTCTATATAGCCAGATATTCCATACATCCTCAAATTTACTGAGCCTATTATTCATCAAAGCAGTAAGCTTCTCCATTTCGATAGACCACCACAATTTGTTTCGGATTTCCTGCATAGTTGGAGGTGGGCCCTTCCATCTTTTAGCTATTAAACCTCTCGTGATTAGGCAGAGTTGAACACATAGTTTATGTTCATTGTATGTTATCTGTTCAGGTTTACGCAATAAGAGAGCTAACCAAGGATCAGGTGGCATTGATGTCGCCAAAGTGTCATTTATCGTTTTAAAGACTTCCTCCCATAACCTGTATATTGTAGGACATGTCCACCACATGTGCATTTCATCTGCCACTTCCCCACATCCCCTTGGGCATAGATCAGAAGAGTTGAACCATTTATGCAACTTCTTAGGAGTGTAGTACCAGTCATGATAAATTTTATACGCATTCTCTTTAATATAGGTATTTATAGAAGCTTTTGCCATTACCTTATGAATATTCTCCCATTCCTCCATTTCTATGGGCTCCCCTAGTCTCTGTTCCCATTTCAGCAAACAGTAGTAGTTGTTTTCCCCTGTGTATATGTGGCTTCCACAAGACCAGAGTATAAAACACTGATTTTATGTTTGCGTAAGGGATGATTACATAAGGATTCGAAGGAAGAGGCATCAGGATATGTTCGTCCCATCAGCCCAGAAGCGTAATGAAGGAGCTGTTGGAATCTATAATGTTCCTTCAGTGGTATATGATATTTCGACCATAAAGTATCCCATGAGATGGGTTTAGAGTTAATGAACAAATCCTGAACTCTGGAGAAACCATTATTAATCCACCATGTAAATGTTGTGGAGTTCATCCCTGGAGGAAAAGCAGGGTTATGAAACAATGAAGTAAGAGGAGAGGGGAGCGTCCGAGAAGACAGGGTTGATTTAACTTTATCCCATTCAGTCACTGAGTACTTAATAAACACATTCCTCATACTGTGTCTAGGTCGATATTTATGCTCTAGCCATAGTAAATCTGCAGCTGTATTGGGAGTGGTCAGTTGGTTTTCTAATTCTACCCATCTGCAATCATAAGGATCTGAGTGCCATTTAGATATTTGAGCTAATACAGCTGCTTTCCTATATTTCTCTAAATTTGGAAAGGCCAGTCCCCCTCGTGTGGTGGATTGATAGCAAATTTTTTTATTTATTCTGTGTCGTTTATACTGCCAAGTGAAATCGAACATCTGCTGTTGCAGCTTCTCCAGATCTTTCTTGGGAGGAGGCACGGGCAGCGCCCTAAACAAATACAAAAGTTTAGGAAGTAGATTCATTTTAACAGAGCAGATCCTGCCCATCCATGATATTGGCATTCTATGCCACCTTTGGAGATCTTTGCGTAAGGAGGTTACCAGTTGGGTGTAATTAATATCTGCAATTTGACTGGTCGTGGGAGGGATCGTCACCCCCAGATATTTAAGACCCTTTTTGACCCATTGAAATTCAAAGTTCAGTTCCAGGAATTTCTGAGTTGGTTTATCAAGTGTGAGATTAAGTGCCTCTGCTTTGGTGTTGTTAATTTTGAACCCTGACACCTTGGCTATTGAGTCTGTTAGCCAAGATCTTCACATAAATTTTGAGATCTAAATTAATCAAAGAGATAGGTCTGTAGTTCTGACACTGATTGGGGTCTCGGTTTGGTTTTGGAATCACAATAATGTTAGCTCTGGACATATCCCTAGTTATTTCCACATCTGAAGTAAGGAGCGTATTAAATAGGCTAGTAAGAGATGGCATAAGAATGGTTTGGAATTTTCTATAATATAATAGTGAAAGGCCATCTGGGCCAGGGGCTTTGGAGGGTTTATGGTGGGATATAGCTAATGCCACTTCTGCATCGGTAATATCCGTTGCTAAATCCTCCCCTTGATCCTCTCGAAGATGTGGCAGATTGGAGTCGTCTAGATATTTTTGTATATATGAATCATCTAGTGTAGGGGCTGTGGTTGTCCCATCATACAATTTCGCATAAAATTTTCCCCTGTATCCGATTTGATTGCTCTTATGAGGCCTAATCGTTTTTTGTCATTAAGAGCTCGTGCCAACATTCTGTCCAGTTTATTACCTTTGTCCAGCCTTATGAACTAATAGTAAATTTAGTTCCCCTCGGCACTTTTCTAGTTCGGTTAGAGTCGTTGCGTTTAAGTCTCGTTTATGTCTATACTCTAGATCCCTTAGTTTATCCGTAAATTCAACTATCTGCCGTGTCCTAAGTTTTTTTAAATGAGCTCCCTGTTTGATTAGGTGACCCCTGATCACTGCCTTATGAGCATCCCAAATTATTGCTGGATTAGGCGTGTCCTGATTATTCTCCTTAAAGTAGTAATCTATTTGTTGAGAGAGATCGTTGCAAAAGGCATCATCCGCTAACAGTGATTCATTAAGTCGCCATTCACCTCTTGGAGCGGACAGTTGAGGAATAAGCAATATGCCAAATTATAGGGGAATGGTCCGACCACGTTCTAGGTTCTATATTGGAACTTAGTAGGTAGGGGAGATATGTGCCTGATATTAGCAATAAGTCTATTCTGCTGTAGGATTTGTGTGGCGAAGAGTAAAAGGTAAAATCCCTTTGAGTGGGGTTCAAAATTCTCCAAACATCAAATAAGTACTGGTCTCTCATAAATTGTATCAATGCCCTATTTGCCCTGCCCGTGCCTCCATCTTTCCTGCGGCTCGACGAATCTAATTTAACATCCAAGACAGTATTGAAATCTCCTGTGACCACCAAGTCTCCAATTTTTTTGTCCATTACAAAACTATGCAAGTGAGAGAAGAATTGAGATTGATTGGTATTAGGTGCATATATTCCCACAATAGTTAATGGCTTGTCATTCAATTGTGCCTGTAACAAAAGAATCCTTCCTTCCTGATCTGCATACACGTTATGGATAACTACTGGGCAGGAGTCATGTCAAAATTGCCACCCCTCTCGTTTTATTCGGTGCTGAGGAGTAGTAATATCTGGACAATTGTGGGTGCCAATATTTAGGTTCTCTGCCTTTTTTAAAATGTGTTTCCTGTATGACTATTATAGCTGCATGAAAAGCTAGATATTCCTTACAAGCCATTCGTCTTTTAACAGGCGAATTTAAACCTTTAGCATTATGAGAAAGAATGGTTAATTTATAGTCAGACATGTCATGCATTGTAGTGTCCAGTATGTAAGGGCAGATAGAAGACCTGGTGCTCACATAAGATATACCATTTCAATAATATCATTTTGCGTATAACACTCAACCACCTAGGGAGGGATAGGGAAGGTGTGGGAAGTAGGGGAAAAACATCAACATGAAAAACTTAATAACCTCAATAATATAGCAACAAAGTAAAAAATACATTGCCTGTGAAAAATAGTTAAGGAAAAAAGAAAAAAATAGGTACCAAAAAAGAATGTCAGAATGACATGTAGGCAATGGTTGTTTCCCATCCATGGTCCTTGGGAAACTGTCCTCCGGGGTCAACTATGTGACCCGAGGTTGCAAAGTGTCCTAAAGAGGGGGCGGAGAAGAAAAGGTAGCTTGTCACCTCTTCTCCCGGGACTCAGATGAATATGTAAGAGTCATCCAGCCGGTTTAAATGAAATCTTCATGCTGTCTCCCATTGCTTATGCTGAGGCGATCTTCGGCGTTGGGGAAGTGGATCATCTGGAGGAGTATAATCTAGTCGTGCCTTGTGGCAGAATGCTTTTTGCTCTCTGGGATGTTGAAGCGTATGAGTTCTACCTTCATTATGCACTATGAGCTTGAAAGGGTATCCCCAATTGTAGCGGATATTATGTTGTCTGAGAAACAATGTAAGGCCCTTCAAGGCACGTCTTTTCGCCAGAATGGAGGGAGCTAAATCCGGATATAACACATACTCCAATGGTATCGCTACAGAGCGCCGATCAAAGCAGTCACGGAGTCAGGCGTATCAATATCAAATTGTTGGCTTTATTAAGCGCATTAAAAGTACAGTGGAGGGGGATTACAACTAGTTGTAATCCCCCTCCACTGTACTTTTAATGCGCTTAATAAAGCCAACAATTTGATATTGATACGCCTGACTCCGTGACTGCTTTGATCGGCGCTCCGTAGCGATACCATTGGAGTATGTGTTAAGCCGGCTAGAAGGAGCCAGATGTATCGCGAGAGCTGCGACTCAGCAGGAGCCGGCGTACCACGGGTGAGCTCCGCCATTAGCCGCATCGTCCTTGTGTCTAAATCCGGATATAGTTGTATCTTTTGACCTTCCACCTCTATTTCTCCTGACGGTTTCACTGCTTCCATGAGGGCTGCTTTCACACGATACTTGTGCATACGTACTATCACATCTCTAGGAGGTTCAGTCGGTTGTGGTTTAGGTCTGAGAGCTCTATGTGCTCTATCCATTTCCCGGTCTTCTTCTGGGCAATCTGGGAGCAGATTTTGGAATACCTCAGTTAGCAGTGGTTCAAGGTCCATGACAGTTTCTGGAAGACCTTTTAGTCTAATATTATTACGTCTATTTCTATTTTCAATATCTTCTTGTTGGGATTCAAGATTCTCCACTTTGGTAATAGATATAAAATGTAATTGTCGACCTGGTGGGAATATTCAGAAAGCTCGCTCGTGTGGTTCTCCACTTCATGGAGTCTGTTACCTAGACTTGCTATTTCAGTAGACAGTTCTTTAGTAGTGTTAGCATGTTCAGCTTTAATTGCCTTTTCTATGTTATGAAATAGGTGCAGTAGATCTTGCTTGGAGACCTGACTTGTTTCTCCCGGATCTTCCTCTTCTTCTAGTATAGGGTTATCCTGCGATTTCTCTTTAGCGTGTTTAGTGAAGATATTTCTTAAGTCAGAGTCTGTACTTTTCTTAGCTTTGGGAGCCATCCTGCTATGTCAGAATATACTATCGGTGTTCCAAATATGTGGAGGGCTATAGATTTCCCAATGCGTATTCGTGTTGTAGATGGATGTGCTTATAACGTCCCGGGTGTAGGAGGAGTCAAGCTATCCCGTCATCGAAATAATATACAACATGAGATCGCTGTCTTCATATGGGCAGTCAACAGCCCTGTATGATTTATGTAGTATCCGTTGAATACGGTCAGAAATTTTAAGCAGATTGACCTGACTGCCAGGTATTAGGTGACGCTGACTAACAACGATGCGTCTTAGGTAGCAGTGCACTGTGAAGATAGGGCCCCTGCAATCAACGCGGTTAAATTTCTGTACTTCTCAGCCTTTATAGCACTTTGAGGCCTTAAAGCTGTAACAGCCCTTAAGATGTTATACGTGGGAAAGCTTCAAGGGTTGTACAGACTCTCCATAAGATAATGCTCTCTGCACAATTAAAGTTGAGTTGTACAGTCTGTGTAATAGGGAGCAGCGGGAGATAATATAATGGTGCTCAATCGCGACTACCCAGACTTCCAATCCGACTGAGCAGTACAGCTATTAGTATAATATATAGGGAAGACGAAGCACAGATGGCTCTGAGGTAGAGTAATCACCAGCTCCAAGATAATAACAGTGAGCGGCACTCCGCTGCACTAACAGATAATGGCTGCGCAGTGCAGGGTAGTCTCTGCGTTCCAGCGTGGAACGCCTCTGCGTTCTGCCGAGCGCCCGGAATGAGCGCTACCGGCAGCTAACGGTGCCGTGGAAGCTGCGGGGGAGTGAGTTCAGCTTACCGCTGTTATCGGAGTCAGCTGTACAGCTCAAAGAGTCCGGCGTCACTTATCTGTGTCGCGCTCTCGTGGCAATGGCCGGCAGATGAAAGTGCCTCGTGGTCCAAGGCCTCTGCGCCCAGTCTCAGGATCGGGTCCGCCTCCGCTTGAGCCGATGGTTAACGGTTCCCTCCAGCTGAAGATCTCTGGTTTATGGACTACGTGGGTGAGTTGTATGCTGTAACTCTCCCCAGAAGTCACACTTTAGTCCGTTATAGTGGAGGAGCTCCGCAGCGTGCGTCCTTCCCGATCCACAGTTAGCCGGGACATAGAAATTTTAAATAGAAACCTTGGGAGCAACTCCACCAACTCTCTATTTTCTGTTTTCCCTTCTTATCCTCAAGGAGCAACTGGGTGAACCCCCAATCAGGAGGCATCAATTACATTTTTAATAATTGATGAATTAATAGCATTGGACACTTTATAATAATACATTTTTTACCACAATTGATTAATTAACAACTTGGATTTAAAGGTTGATTGTTATTAATTACAAAGCACAGGCACTTTACCAATTAATTGCAGTGATTACTACATCGCAAACAGCGTACCACATCTACCACTTCTTCAGACAGATCTTCAATACGGCTGTCGGATGTGGATCTCGCCTCACTGCACTCATCCCAAAAAGCTGCAGACCATACAGCGGTGCCTTTTTTAGGGTCAGGCTACATGGCCCAAGGAGGAAAACAAGGAGGGGGCTTGGAAAAGTGCATAATTCCAACAGAAGGGACACCAATTTAACACATCCAGAACGTGAGGCTATAAAATCTCTACATAATACGGATTGGTCTGACTTCGCTAAAATCGGTCGTTCGGCAAAGAAATATCTTTGCGTCTATGGGGACCTTAGCACCCTGTTTTATTGACACCACAGATTTTTTGAATAGATTAAGCATCATAACAGTACCATCTGCAACAAGTAGAGGTGGCTAAGTGTGGGTTAATTATAGGCTCTATTCTCCAGTATACACCCCTGCCACAGGTGTAATCGCAATCAGCAAAAGGAAACAGGAACTGTGAATGAGCCACTGAAGCAGTGCTAGCTGCAAAAAGTGTTGCCTTTTTGCAGCTAGCACTGCTTCAGTGGCTCATTCACAGTTCCTGTTTCCTTTTGCTGAGTACCATCTGCAACTTTTACCTTTGTTCCTTGGATATGAAGGACCCCTTCACATCCATACCACACGAGGAGGGGATTGAATGTATACGTAACTACCTGGTTAATGAAAAATTACCCAATTACAAAATTGACTTTATTTGTGACCTGTTGGAAATGGTACTTACAAAAAACTATTTTATGTTCCAAAAGAAATATCTTCAGTTGCAAGGCTGTGCCATAGGTGCCAACATGGCACCAGCCTATGCCAATCTCTTTATGGATTACTTTGAAAAAAGGTTTGTGTTATGCAATGAAGAATTCAGTCCATTTATCCACACTTACATGCGCTATGTGGATGACACCTTTCGTATCTGGAATGGCACTGTAGAGAAGTTGCACAAATTTGTAACTTATCTCAGCACCGTAAAACCCACAATTAAATTAACATTGGAAGTGAATAATGCTGAATTACATTTTCTAGATGTCAACATTAATCGGCAGATTTATCAAAGGTCGAAGTGAAGGTTCGAAGTTAAAAACTTCAAATTTCGAAATAATTTTTGGGTACTTCAAGTTGATTCGAAGTTGAAAAAAACTTCGAAATTCGAAGGTCCAATTTTGTTTTGAAGTACTGTCCCTTTAAAACTTTGACTTTGACCATTCACCACCTAAAAGCTGCCAAAGTGCTGTTTTAGCCTATGGTGGACCTCCTACAACCTGTATAGAGGCAATTGGGGGAGTCTGGGAGATCGAAGGTCAAAGTTAAAAAAAACTTTGAATCAAAGTAGCGCTACTTCGAATCGTACAATCCCAAAAAACTTCGACCACCATTCGGTTGGTCTTTTTGAATTCGAAGTTCGAAGTTTTTTTAACTTCGACCTTTGATAAATATGCCCCTAAGTGTGCTGCCACAGCAGTAGCTCTGTCTGTATTCCATGTGTAATGATTCTTTAAGTGCTGTCAATTTCTTCATATGTAATGATTTCTTATATGTATGTGTACTGAGCATCTAGGATACCCCCCCTGCTGGTCTTTTTTAGCACTGCGGCCTGGCAGCTGTTTATTATCTAGTTTTGAATTCTACCTGTCACATCTGATTACATCACTTCCTGGTGCAGAAAGGAAGCAGTTATTTCTGTAGTAACGGCCGCAATTCACTACACTGCCCATCCAAGCATCGTTGGTACTTTGCATTTTGCCTTAATGCCTGTTCATTATACTATGTATCTTTTACTGCTACATGCATCCTGGTTGTAGTTTGTAGTCACTGTTTTCCTCTCAGCAGGCACCTATGTTAGGCCTCATTAGGACTGTATAACACGTATCAGATGTTTATATATGTTTTATTGTATTTCATCTGTATCTTATGTATCCAGAATGTATTCTGATACTACTGTGTTGTTAGTATCTACAGTTCTCCCTTCTTTTGAAAATCATCATTAAACAAGTTCCAGAACTTATACAGTGTGGTGATTGAAGGGCGAGTAAACTGCCTGTTGATTCACTTCTCACAGTGACGGGGAAAGGACATTAAGTAGGTTGACTCTAAATTTGTTACTTCTCTTTACAAGAAGCCAACAGACAGAAATAACTTACTAAGGGCCACAAGTTTTCATCCTCAGGGCTTGTTTAAGGGACTGCCAAAAAGCAGTTAAGAGAGTTAAGTGTATTACCTCAACCGATGATCTCTTTGAACAAGAGTCTTTACAGATAGTGGAAAAGTTTACAGAAAAAGGTTACAATACTTCCAATTTAATAACCATTTGTAACAAAGTAGCCGCAATTCCAAGAAGTGACACTTTGGCTAGTGATGGGCATCTCGTTTTTGACGCCGGTGCCCGTTTTTGATGCCGACGCCCGTTTATTTGACGCCGACGCCCGTTTTTGACACCGGCGATTTTTTTTCGGGCGAATTTACGCGGGCGTTTCGCGAATTTATTCACTGGCGGCGATCGCGCAAATTCACCGCAAATTCGCGCCTGGCGAATAAATTCGCCCATCACTAATTTTGGCTAGAAAAACTATAAATCACAACGTATCCCCCTTTATAACATTGGGGAATTTTACAGTCTGATGTTAAATACAGTCATTTGTTTAAACAATGACATGGAGAACACTCACAAAAGAAGAATGCTTAAAAATCTAACAGACGCGATAAGAGACTGTCAGGACTGCCAGAAGTACCCGACGGCGCTGTTTACATTCCCGGCGGTCACAGTGAAGAGCCAAGATGGCGGCACTCATGCTGAACACATGGCTGCAGAGTCGCTGCATGAGGATGTCATCACTGGTGCCGGGAGTCTCTCTGAACAGGAGAAACTCCGGAGACGTATGGCTGGACTTTGTCTCTATTGTGGTGGTCAGTCCCACTTTGCCAACTCTTGTCCTGTGAAGCCTCAGAGTTCCCCTCTTCAAGGTGACTCTGGAAAGTCTCATGTGAGGGATGTTGCTCTCAAATCTCAAGAGAACACTCACAGGTTTCTTCTGCCTTTACAGATCCGTCTGGCCACTAAGACCATAGTTGGCTCAGCATTCATTGACTCTGGTGCTGCCGGAAATTTCATGGACGTTCTCTTTGCTAAGTATATATGAATGTTCCCCTGTTTCCATTGACTCCTCCTCTTCGAGTAACCGCCATTGATGACAGACCCCTTGAATCTGAGTTTATTTCCATGATGAGTGGGGAATTGCCTGTGCAGGTTGGGACTTTACACAAAGAAAAGCTATCGTTCCTGATTATTTCCTGTCCTTCTGTTCCAGTCATCTTGGGGCTTCCCTGGTTACGCCTGCATAACCCTATCATTGATTGGTCCTCGGTGCAGGTTTCCCGTTGGAGTCCATACTGCCAACAGCACTGCTTTCCTGTTGAACCCATCCAGAGGGTGAATATTTCTACGTCAGATTTGAAGACGCTTCCCTCCTTCTACAAGGAATTCTCCGATGTCTGTAAAAAGTCTGCAGAATTTCTCCCTCCTCATCGTCACTAAGATTGTCCAGTTGATCTCCTGCCTGGAACCATGCCTCCTTGAGGTCGCACTTATCCTCTCTCCCCAGCAGAGACCTCTGCCATGAAGGAATATATCCAAGAAAATCTCCAGCGGAGGTTTATCCGCCCTTCTACTTCTCCTGCAGGGGCTGGATTCTTCTTCATGGAGAAGAAGGATGGAGGCCTACGTCCTTGTATTGACTACCGGAGTCTTAATAAAATCACCGTTAAGAACCGATATCCCTTGCCTCTGATTGCAGAACTTTTTGACCAACTGAAGGGGGCTAAAATCTTCACTAAGTTGGATCTCCGTGGGGCGTATACCCTCATCCGCATCCGTGAAGGTGACGAATGGAAGACAGCATTCGACACTTGTGATGGGCACTATGAATACCTTGTGATGCCCTTTGGTCTCTGTAATGCCCCCACTGTCTTCCAAGAATTTGTGAACAACATTTTCCGGGATCACTTGGGAAAGTTTGTGGTTGTGTACCTTGATGACATCCTGATTTTCTCCAAGGACCTAGCAAGCCATCGCTCCCAGGTGAAGGAAGTACTCTCTCGTTTGAGGAAGAACTCCCTCTTTGCCAAGCTGGAGAAATGCGTGTTTGAAGTGTCCAAGATTCCTTTTCTGGGCTATATCATCTCCCCAGAGGGTTTCGAGATGGATCCTGTGAAAGTGTCTGCACCAAGGCAATCCAGAGATTCATTGGTTTTGCCAATTACTACCGGCAATTCATTAAGGGGATCTCTTCTCATATTGCTCCTATCCTGGCCCTCATCCGAAAAGGGGGTAAACCCAGCTCATGGCCCCCACCTGCTGTAGAAGCTTTTCAATCTTTGAAGGATGCCTTCACTTCTGCTTTCGTTCTCCGCCATCCTGATCCAGAGTTACCTTTCTTCATCGAGGTGGATGCTTCTGAAGTTGGAGCTGGAGCTATCCTGTCCCAAAGACATCCCTCTGATGGAAAGTTGCACCCATGTGCGTATTTCTCTAAGAAGTTCTCTCCTGCCGAACAAAATTATGATGTAGGAAATCGAGAACTCCTGGCTGTCAAGCTTGCCTTAGAAGAGTGGCGTCACCTCCTTGAAGGTTCCTTGATCCCAGTCACGATCTACACAGATCATAAGAATCTTGAGTTCATTCAATCTCTCAAGAGGCTGAATCCCAGACAAGCAAGGTGGGCTCTCTTCTTCTTTCGATTTAACTTTGTCTTGACTTATCACCCTGGCTCCAAGAATCGGAAAGCCGATGCTCTGTCTCGAAGTTTCACTCCGGTGGATCGTTCTCCGGAAAGACAAGAGCCTATTATATTCCTCCTGTCAAGATCATCGCTTCTTTGTACCCTCAATTTGTTGATCAAATTCTGGCTGGTCAATCTTCTGCCCCTCCTAATACCCCCATGGGAATGGCATTTGTACCTCCTGAACTTTGTCTGCCTATCCTGCAACAGACTCATAGCTCCAAGCAAGCTGGACATCCTGGTCCTGCTAAGACTCTACAACTTTTACGGCGTCTAGTCTGGTGGCCGACTATTCGTAAAGATGTCAAAGACTTTGTTGCTGCTTGTACCGTTTGTGCCACTTCCAAGCCTAGCCATTCTCGCCCTAGCGGGTTACTACAGCCATTGCCTGTCCCCTCTCATCCTTGGACGCATTTGGCAATGGACTTCCTCCCTCCAGTGGGAACACCGTGATCTGGGTCGTCATAGATCGTTTTAGCAAGATGGCCCACTTTATCCCTTTACGGAAGCTTCCATCTGCAGTGGAGTTGTCGCAGTTGTTTATTCAATTCATTTTCCGCCTGCATGGCTTCCCGGCGGAGATTGTCTCTGACAGAGGTTCCCAGTTTACGGCGAAGTTTTGGCGTTCCTTATGCAAGGTCTTGGGTATTGCTCTCCAATTCTCTTCTGCCTATCATCCCCAAACGAATGGGGGAGCGGAGCGAGTGAATCAAGCCTTAGAACAATTCCTGAGAAATCATGTCTCCCTCTGCCAAGATGATTGGTCTGACCTTCTCCCGTGGGCGGAATTTGCTCATAACAACGCCTGTCATTCATCCACTGGAAGATCTTCATTCATGTCTGTGTATGGCCAACATCCTCAAGCCTTTCCGCAAGACTTTGTTTTGACTGATGTCCCAGCCGCTGATGACCATGCGGCCCATATGTCCGCTATTTGGGCTGCAACCAAGTCTAATTTGGAGAAGAGTTCTCTTGTGCACAAGACCTTCGCTGATCGGAGACGTAGGTCCTCTCCTCCCTTCAAGTTTGGTGATAAAGTTTGGCTTTCTTCCCGAAACATTCGTCTGAAGGTGCCATCTCCCAAGTTGGGTCCGAAGTTTGTGGGTCCATTTCCCATCTTGGAGATTATCAATCCTGTGGCTGTCAGACTTCAGCTTCCCCCTGAGATGCGAATCCCCAACGTGTTTCATGTCTCCTTGGTGAAACCCGCTACCTCCAACCGCTTTTCTGTTGACCAGTCTCCCCCTCCTACTATCTCTGTGGATGGTCAACAAGAATATGAGGTGGAAAAGATCCTTGACCCCAGAATTTCCAAGGGTTCTCTTCAGTACCTCATCAAGTGGAAGGGCTTTGGCCCAGAAGAATGCTCCTGGGAAGGACACTCTGACGTTCATGCTCCTCGTCTTGTGAGGGATTTCCACGCTAAGTTTCCCCAGAAGCCAAGTCCTGGTGGTCCAGAGGCCCCCGTGGGGGAGGGGGTACTGTCAGGATTGGCAGAAGTACCAGATGGCACTGTTTACATTCCCGGCAGTCACAGTGAAGATCCAAGATGGCGGTGCCCATGCTGAACACATGGCTGCAGAGTCGCTGCATGAGGATGTCATCACTGGTGCCGGGATCTCGTCATAAAAGGGTGCCCAAAACACTGTGACGGCGCCCAAGAATAGGATTCAAATCACTACTGATCCTGGGTTCCTGTACTGCCTGTTTTCCAACCTTGATCCCTGCTCCAGCCTTGATTCCTGCTCCAGCCTTGATTCCTGCTCCCAGTCCTGATTCCTGCTTCCAGCATTGATTCCTGCTCCCTGTCCGTGATTCCTATTACCTGCCTGTGTTATTGAACTTTGCCTGGACTTTGGACTTTTGCATCTGATCTGCCTGCCCTCGTTAACTCCTGCCTCCGACCACTACTACTGATTCTGCTTAACCCTTCGGATACCGCGACCTTGCTCCCACTAGAGGGCTTCCTCCTTGATCCAGACTACCTCCCTGGAGGGAGCTCCCGGCTCCCTGACAGAGACAAAGGATTACAATTCAAATGGGGCTTCCCTTTCAACATGACAGTTAAAAAGGATGGACAATCGTTCGTTCTAAGATCACGAAAAGACACAGAAAGTTTTTGCCAAAAACTAGACATAGAAAAAATGCCTCATCCTGGTTGGGACATTAATACAATACCAGAATCCTTCTTAGAAACCACCATGTGTAACCTTCTACTTCCCCCCCAATAAGAAAGTACGAGCTACTTATCTTATACACATTGTAACCGCTTAGTTAAAGTGTTTAAAAAAAATCTTTATTTGCTGTAATGACTGATAGAGTAAATATCTATGTACATAGTTCATACCCACACACCCAGACCACTCTTTTGAAACAGTGATAATTCATGTTTTCAGAGATATAAATCATTTGAAAATAATTTGTAATAAACGAGTAATAGACTTCCTCAGCTCATTACAATGGCTAAATGTAAAATAACAACCATAAATGTTAATGGGTTAAATGAACCCATAAAGAGAGCGCAAATGTTTAATCATTGTAACAGAATGGGATCCAAAATTGTTTTTATGCAAGAAACAAATTTTAAAGAAAATGCAACCCATAATATAAAACAAAATATTTTTGGCAAACAATACGGAAAAAAAAAACAAATGGAGTATTGAATGCTATACATAAAAATACTCCCTTTGAATCTGATATATACACCAGAAAGGATGGAAGATGCATCATGATAAAAGGTACTCTCTATGACACCAAAATAACACTTTAGTAATATATACCTTCCCAATACTAAAATTTAAAAAAATATTTTGTCGAAATTAAAAACTTTTCAAGATGGTATAGTAATAATAGGAGGAGATTTCAATGTACCTCTTAATCCAATTGTAGATACTTCAACAAAGAAATCTCATGTACCCTATTCATTGTTAAGAAATATGAACCAAATGTTACACACTAATCTATTGGCTGATACCTGGAGATAATTTCATCCTAATGAAAGGGATTACTCACATTATTCATGTGCATATAAAAGTGATGCGAGGTTAGATTATATTTTTATTGGTCACAAATGCTTAGAACAAGTGAAAAAAGTAACAATTGAGAACTCATTCCAATCTGATCACTGTCCATTTAATCTAGTACTTAAAATACCAAACTCAACGAAACCAAACTATAGGTGGAAACTTAATGATAGTCTCATATATAAAGAAATTTATAAAGAAAAAATTATGGAAAAAATCAAAAAAAAATTCTCAGAAAATTTAGAAAAAGATACTTCCCTTCATGTAAAATGGGAAGCACATAAATGTCCACTACGAGGATATTTGATTTCCCTTGGATCCTTCTGCAAAAAAGAAAGACAAAGAAATATAGACAAACTACTCAAGGAAATAATTATCCTTGAAACCCAACATAAAAAATCACAATTAGAAAATATAATCCAAGAACTAAATGAGAAAAGAATTTAAAATTCTTTTAGATACAGAATCAAAGTTTATATGAGAATCAAATAACATGTATATGAATGTAACGCTTTCTTGGCCTATCCCGCCAATTAGGGGTTAAGGGTATCCAGCTAGTGTATGAGCATGGGTTACACTATGATACTACACTCAGGGCGGAGCCTTCGCTAAATGGAAGCTTCCCCTTTAAGATGGTGTAAAACTACAACCCACAGGCTAATTAGTGTTAATAATAGATAAATTGGACGCCAGGAGGTTCTTAGATAGTAAAACAAGTCAGATGGTTTATTGGCACAACAATATGCAAAGGCAATTGACCACAGGTTTACTCATGCAGGAGCTGTATTAGGAGTTAGCATATCACAGAGGAGAAAGGATAGCATTGATGATGATGCAGCAGGTACAGGTGTCACTCCTCAAGCCAAACAGTAGGAAGAATATCTCACTCTCAAAGACCAGCGGCAGCGACCAATGTGAAACAGGATCAATCAAGTAGGGGTCAGGCAGTGCTCTGCTAAACTGAATTCCCTATCACTGAGTTCCCTACACTAAAGGCAACCTTAGAAGCCTTTGGGAGGCTACTCCCTGCTATTCTCCTTGATGGAGCATACAACTGCTCATACTACATAAATCTGGCTATCTCTCTCTCCTAGAGAGACTATTACAGAATCTACCCTAATGATAACTAATCCTCGTTCACGGGATTGCCTGGTTCCCGACTTCAGCACCAAAGGTACAGGTCCCTTTGGGGTAAATGGCTTACTGGGGCCTTGGTGATCCCAGGCTCAATGGGAAACACCTAGCAGCACAGACACCAGGAGCCAAAGAGGAAGAGGCCACTCCCTACACAGCACTATAGCAGTGTGGCAGGGGAGTGGTATTGAACCCTTTGGCCTATAGCTATAACTGTTACACAAACAGGTCATAAAGGCTTTTGCCCAATAAACAACAGCTATAGAGAAAGATACAAGAAAGGTAGGGGATTAACTCTATAGGAGCCTAATAGATCCTATAGGTCCCTACATACATCCGGGGGGAAAATCCATTTCATCCCGACAATGGTGCAAAAATTAGAAAAATACACAAATATTAAACACAGTGGAAATATTAGTGCAAATAGGACAGTAAACAATATATGTAATACTGTGAGGATGTCAGGGAGCCGGGAGCCCCCTCTGGGGAGTAGTCCGGATCTAGGAGGAAGCCCCTCAGGAGGGATCAGGATCGTGGTATCCAGGGATTAAGCAGAAAGGGTAATCGGGTTCAGGCTACAGGTCACAAGGTAGGCAGAATATAATCAAAGTCCAAAGTCCAAGCAGGGGGTCAATAGCAGGCAGAGAATCAGCGAAGTCCAGGTCCAGGCAAAGGGTCACAACAAGGAATCAGGCAGATATAAGTAGGGAAAACAGCAAGGGAACCCAGGAAACTCTCAGGGAACAGAATCCTATTTTCGGGCGCCATCTTGGCGTCTCAGGCGTCCTTTTATGTTTGAATTTGGCGCCCTTGCGCCAGCGTCAGCGCGCCTGCGACCGTGGCACAGACATTACAAGCAGCCACAAAGTCCTTTACATCCTTGCGGATATCAGGCCACCAGACTAGGCGCCTCAAGAGTTCAAGGGTCTTGGCCGGACCAGGATGTCCAGCTTGTCTGGAGCAGTGGGTTTGTTGCAGGATGGCCAGGCGAAGTTCTGGAGGGACGAAGGCCATGCCAATCGGAGTATCTTGAGGAGCCGAGGACTGCCCAGCCAGAATCTGGTCGGCAAATTGGGGATACAGAGAGGCAATGATCTTGACTGGTGGAATGATTGGCTCCTGCCTCTCAGGGTCACGATCCACCGGAGTGAAGCTACGAGACAAGGCATCGGCTTTCAGATTCTTGGAACCTGGGCGATAAGTCAAAACAAAGTTAAAACGAGAAAAGAAAAGGGCCCACCTGGCTTGTCTGGGATTTAGCCTCTTGAGGGACTGTATAAACTCCAGATTCTTGTGATCTGTGAAAATCTGGACAGGAATTTCAGAGCCCTCCAGGAGGTGACGCCATTCTTCAAGGGCAAGCTTGACTGCTAAGAGTTCTCGATTTCCGACATCATAGTTCTGCTCTGCGGATGAGAACTTCTTGGAGAAAAACGCACAGGGGTGCAATTTTCCATCAGTGGAGTGTCTCTGAGAAAGGATAGCTCCGGCTCCGACTTCAGAAGCATCGACTTCGATGCAGAAGGGTAGTGCAGGATTGGGATGTCGGAGAACAGGAGCGGACGTGAAGGCCTCTTTCAAGGACTGAAAGGCTTCTATGGCGGATTGAGGCCACAGGCTGGGTTTACCCCCTTTCCGGATGAGGGCCAGGATAGGTGCAATGCGGGAAGAGAACCCCCGGATGAACTGTCGATAATAATTAGCAAATCCGATGAACCTCTGGATTGCCTTGGTACTCAGTGGGAGAGGCCACTCCTGGATGGCCGACACCTTCACGGGGTCCATCTCAAATCCCTCTGGAGAGATAATGTATCCTAGGAAGGGGATCTTGGATACCTCGAAGACACACTTCTCCAACTTGGCGAAGAGAGAGTTCTTCCTCAGACGAGAGAGTACCTCCTTCACCTGGGAGCGATGACTTTCAAGGTCCTTGGAAAAGATCAGGATGTCGTCCAAGTATACGACTACGAACCTTCCTAGGAGATCTCGGAACACATCATTAACAAACTCCTGGAAGATGGCAGGGGCATTGCATAGGCCGAAGGGCATAACGAGATATTCATAGTGCCCATCCCGAGTGTTGAATGCCGTCTTCCATTCGTCACCCTCCCGGATGCGAATGAGGTTGTAGGCCCCCCGGAGATCCAACTTGGAGAAAATCTTTGCCCCTTTCAGCTGGTCAAAGAGCTCGGCAATCAGGGGCAGGGGGTACCTGTTCTTCACGGTGATCTTATTCAGACCCCGATAGTCTATACAAGGCCGAAGGCCTCCGTCCTTCTTCTCCACAAAGAAGAACCCAGCCCCTGCAGGAGAGGTAGAAGGGCGGATAAACCCCCGCTGGAGATTTTCTTGGATGTACTCCTTCATAGCGGTAGTCTCTGCAGGAGAGAGAGGGTAGGTGCGCCCTCTGGGGGGCATAGCTCCTGGCAGGAGTTCAACCGGACAATCGTAGGAGCGATGTGGGGGAAGGAACTCTGCCGACTTTTTACAAAACACATCGGAAAATCCCTTGTAAGTGGAGGGCAAAGTCTTTAATTCCGCAGAGGAGACATTCACCTTCTCGAGGGGTTTTGGCGGAAGGCAATGTTGCAGGCAAAATAAACTCCAACGAGAGATCTGCCCAGTGGACCAGTCTATGGTGGGGTTATGCAGACGTAACCACGGAAGACCCAATATTACTGGAGTAGAAGGACAGGGGATGATGAAGAATGAAAGTTTTTCTTGATGCAGCGCCCCAACTTGTACAGATAGTTCCGCCGTGAACTTTGTGACGAATTCAAACTCCAGGGGTTTGTCATCTATGGCGGTAATTCGCAGGGGTGAAGATAATGGAAGCAGGGGAATCTTCATGCGTTCGGCAAAAAAGGCATCCATGAAATTGCCATCCGCTCCGGAGTCGAGGAAGGCCCTTTCGAAGATAGACTTACTTGCCAGGTGAATCTGCAAAGGAAGAAGAAGTCTGCGTGAACTTTCTTGATACTTCTCCTGAGGACCTTGAGTGATGCCCCCTACATGAGAAACCTGAGACATACCTCGGGGTACAAAACTCTTGGCTTTGGCAGGACAGGCGTTGGCAAAATGGGAATGCCCACCACAGTATAAACAGAGACCTGCCATACGTCTTCGGAGTCTTTCCTGCTCGGAGAGGCGAGTCTTTCCTACTTGCATAGGTTCCTCCAAGGGGGACGTCGACACATGAGTCACAGGAACAGCGGGTGTTTGCAGAATCGGCCTTTGAAAGCGAGGGGCCAACAAGGGAGAAAATCGTCTGCTGCGCTCTCTCTCCACCTGGTGCTCTCTGAGACGAGTGTCCACTTTAATGGATAGAGCGATCAGCCCTTCCAAGGTGTCAGGAGTCTCTCTGGAGACGAGATCATCTTTGATGCGGATGGATAGGCCTTGGTAGTATACAGCCTTGTAAGCGTCATCACACCAGGAAGTCTCCGCCATCAGTGTTCGGAAGTCTATAGCATAGTCATTGACACTGCGGCTTCCCTGCCGGAGCTGCAAGAGACGGGCAGGGGCGTTCGTAACCCGACCTGGAGCATCAAAGATTAAACGAAAAGCTTGGAGAAAGTCTTTAACATCAAAAGTCAGCGGGGAATTCTTCTCCCAAAGAGACGTTGCCCACTCCAGTGGCTTGCCTTCCAATCGAGACATCACATACCCCACCTTGGAACGCTCACTAGGAAACTGTGTGGGTTGGAACTCAAATTGAATTTGGCATTGCGTGGCAAACCCCCTGCAGGCTTGTGGGTCCCCACTGAAGCGAGGGGGAGGTGGAATGCGAGGCTCACCTGTCGGGTAGCTTGCGTTCGTAGGGGCTGCCGCCATGGGGGGATCTCCAGTAGGTGGAGCAGTGGAAGGCTCAGAAGGCACTTGAGCTAGCAGGACATCGAGTGCTTGCCCAATGCGAACCTGCTGGTTTTCGTAGTCCTCCATGCGGGATGCCAGTCCGCGGAGCGCTCGTCCGACATGAGGTGTGGCTTCCTCAGAAGGATCCATGGCCCGAAAATAATGTCAGGGAGCCGGGAGCCCCCTCTGGGGAGTAGTCCGGATCTAGGAGGAAGCCCCTCAGGAGGGATCAGGATCGTGGTATCCAGGGATTAAGCAGAAAGGGTAATCGGGTTCAGGCTACAGGTCACAAGGTAGGCAGAATATAATCAAAGTCCAAAGTCCAGGCAGGGGGTCAATAGCAGGCAGAGAATCAGCGAAGTCCAGGTCCAGGCCAAGGGTCACAACAAGGAATCAGGCAGATATAAGTAGGGAAAACAGCAAGGGAACCCAGGAAACTCTCAGGGAACAGAATCCTATTTTCGGGCGCCATCTTGGCGTCTCAGGCGTCCTTTTATGTTTGAATTTGGCGCCCTTGCGCCAGCGTCAGCGCGCCTGCGACCGTCGCGCCGCGCTGACGTCACGGCGCCGGCGTCGGAACCCACGTGGGTTGACTGGGCGCCGCCATCTTGAATTCTTCGCCGCCGGGAGCGGACGCGACTCCTCGCGCTCCCGGCGGTCTTGACAGAGGATAAGTAAGTGCAAAAACTGTTTCAGTTACATTAACCATTTACAATTTCGTGAGAACCCTTAAGGACACTCAGGCACTTGACTTATGATACTTGAACCATACCTACACATCAGGAGGTCCAGGCACAGGCTTGGCTGAAAAGAAAAATAATCATACTTTCTTCTCATATAGCAACATCACACATTTTCCCATAGTTGGAGAACATGAAATCCCACCAAACCCAAAACTTTATTCAGCCTCACATCCCCCCCTTACTCAAGTGTCCAAAGATATGACAGTCACTTGGGGTAGAAATGTAGATGATAAAGTTCCTACTCAATGAGTAGTTAGAGGTAGAATGGTTGTGGTGGGGGCTCAGCAGTCCTTTCTCATGAACCCAACATATATACAAAGGTCCTGGACAATGTCCATAAGTCCAGCAAACTGGGAAAATGGTAACTATAAATCAACTGAAGAAGGCCCAAACGTTGGGCATCAATCTGGACGACTTGTCAGTTTGAAGAAGGCCCAAATAAAGGGGCATCAATCCAGAAGAATGAAACAAAGACAACCCTCAAGGAAATCTCAACAAACTGGAGTCCAGAGAGAGCTGTGCAAACATAGAGGGGGTCATACACCCGGAGGAATTACAGTCACGCCTCCTCTAAGGAAGGCTTGTTGATCCCTCTCCCAAGGCATGATCTGGCCCGAGTATCCTCATATGAAAGGTTGTAGTTGGGGTGCGGCTTGTCAACGCGGCCCCCATTGGAAATAAGCTCACTAAGCCCAAAATGCTTCTCTTTCTGGAACTTTCTGCAGCTTTTTACATAATCCTCGTGAACCACATTACTTAGGAAGTTCAGGTCACGCGCCCTCTTGGTAGCGTCACTGTGGAAGAGGCCTCCAGAACCAATACCCTCCTTCCTGAGGAGCTCTCCGTAGATCCATTCATCAAGGTGCTTCTCCATCTCATCATACACCCATTCGGGGGCATACGGCATGTAATAGCCCCACTGGTCATACACCTTGATATTGATGATCCTCTGGATCCTTGAGACGATGCGCTGCTTCTTAGGGTCAGCACGCCCAGGGGAGACCCAAAAGGAATTGTCGACTTCAGGGCTCTTAGGAGGCAGTGGCTCATAACAGAAGAACTTTGTATCAGACGATGAAGATGGAGTTGGTAGAGGTCCAAAATCCATTTCGGCCCAGTCTGGCTCTGGAGATGCTATAGAAAGAAAACTGCTCTCCGCAGAGGAACTGGGTTGGGAGACATTAGCATTTCCATTAGTGGAAGCTGTGCTCCTTGGAAGCGTGGAGGAAGCGCGGCCGCTGCCCCTACCACGTGTGGCAGGTGTTGCATCTTTAGCGGGAGGATCTAGGGAAATGCCCCCCATAGCAACAGAGGCTTGTTCTTCACCCACAGCCGTGGGACTAGAACAGCGTGGCATTGGTGATGGACAGGCAGGGGGTGCAGGCTCGTTGCCAGTCACAGCTGCGACATCAGGCACCCTGGGGAAAATCTTCTCTTGTGCGGGAGGTGCTGGGGACAGAATCATTGGCCCTGGGGACTCCTCTACAACAGCTAGGGGCCCCATCCAGCAACCAAACCCACACACATGGCAAGAAGAGCTAATTCTTCGGAAAACTCTATCCCCTTCAGCGCCGCAGCGCCCACAATACGCCACAATCACCTTACATTCGGCAGTGATATATTTTTCTCCAAAATATATTTTTTTATATTTTTCTCCCATAGGATGTATCGGGTAGTGGGTCTTTCAGAGAGAAGTTGTTGGAAGCAGAACCGGCTTCCGGATCAGGCCAGCCATCCCATCTGTGATCCGCCATCTTTAAATCAGCCGCTCGCCAAGTGGCTAAAGATGGTCGGCAAATGGTGAAGCCGCAGCCGCAGGGTATTGGACAGAGCTGGTATGAACTCCACACAGGATCCGGCCACAGCCGTGGGCCGGTAAAGGTGCGGCACTGAGGACCTTGACAAGTTGGTATAAACCGTCTGGGTATCCGCAGTGAAGAGCGGGATAGTTGTGTAACTTTCCGCTTGTAGAGTGGAGTAGAAATGCCTAAAATCCTTTCTGCAGCAGCCGCTAGCTTAATAGGATAGGCCAAGGCAGGAGCTATGCTGGGACACGTCCTCCCTCGTGATAACACTCCACAAAATGGTGGCGGTGACGTATTGTCATAGACCGCCTCCATTCTCAGCGCGCCAAACAGTTTCTGCGCGGGACAAGATGGCGCCTGCGAAATCTCGCGAGGGCTAAAATGGCGCCAGCGAAGACTCGCAGTGAAAAACGCCAGCGATTATTCACCTGGCAGGCTTTAGTGGCGCAGGCGAATAAGGGGAACGGGAAGAACCACCAAGCCCGAACCCACGGCCTTACTATGCCCACACCAAAAATAGCAAGTGCGTGCAGGACTGCCCTTTGCCTAACGGGTCCGGCAGCCTGTCAGCAAATTTTAAAGATACAGTACACAATTTCACAAAAATTATAAAAACACAAATATAGCCTGGATTGGGGACGGGGCCCCACGTTGGGCACCAAAATGTAACGCTTTATTGGCCTATCCCACCAATTAGGGGTTAAGGGTGTCCAGCTAGTGTATGAGCATGGGTTACACTATGATACTACACTCAGGGCGGAGCCTTCGCTAAATGGAAGCTTCCCCTTTAAGATGGTGTAAAACTACAACCCACAGGCTAATTAGTGTTAATAATAGATACATTGGACGCCAGGAGGTTCTTAGATAGTAAAACAAGTCAGATGGTTTATTGGCACAACAATATGCAAAGGCAAAGCTGTATTAGGAGTTAGCATATCACAGAGGAGAAAGGATAGCATTGATGATGATGCAGCAGGTACAGGTGTCACTCCTCAAGTCAAACAGTAGGAAGAATATCTCACTCTCAAAGACCAGCGACCAATGTGTAGGGGTCAGGCAGTGCTCTGCTAAACTGAATCCCTATCACTGAGTTCCCTACACTAAAGGCAACCTTAGAAGCCTTTGGGAGGCTACTCCCTGCTATTCTCCTTGATGGAGCATACAACTGCTCATACTACATAAATCTCTCTCTCCTAGAGAGACTATTACAGAATCTGCCCTAATGATAACTAATCCTCGTTCACAGGATTGCCTGGTTCCCGACTTCAGCACCAAAGGTACAGGTCCCTTTGGGGTAAATGGCTTACTGGGGCCTTGGTGATCCCAGGCTCAATGGGAAACACCTAGCAGCACAGACACCAGGAGCCAAAGAGGAAGAGGCCACTCCCTACACAGCACTATATAGCAGTGTGGCAGGGGAGTGGTATTGCACTCTTTGGCCTATAGCTATAACTGTTACACAAACAGGTCATAAAGGCTTTTGCCCAATAAACAACAGCTATAGAGAAAGATACAAGAAAGGTAGGGGATTAACTCTATAGGAGCCTAATAGATCCTATAGGTCCCTACATGAAAATGGTAACAAATGTGGAAAATACCTAGCCAATATGTTAAAATCACAATTCGAAAAATAAATAATAATGAAAATGAAAGATGATAAACAACAATTAGTAAGCAAAACAACAGATATAGTAAACTGTTTTCAGGGATACTATTCCAAACTATATCATTTAAATCCACAATATTCGAATAATACTCAGAAAGAGAACAAATCAATAATTTTTTATCCCAAATTAACATACCTAAACTGGATAAAATAATAGCAGAAAATCTAGATAGACCCTTTTCTATCGAAGAATTTCAAAAAGTAGTTAAGAATCTACCTTTAGGCAAAAGTCCAGGGCCAGACCGCTATACAGGCCATTACTAAAAATTATTTGCTCCTATATTAAATCCAATCTTAATTGATCTATTTAATAATGAAGACAGGCACCCTCCACTACCTGAACAATCCCAAGAAGCCCATATAACGGTTTTGCCTAAACAAGGTAAAGACCCACATGAATGTTCCAGCTATAGGGCTATTTCCCTTATTAATATTGATCAAAAGATATTTGCAAAATTTACAGCAAATAGAATTATAACATACTTACCAGCCTTAATCCATGTAGACCAATCAGGTTTTATACCTGGAAGAGAAGGAAAAAACAATACGATTAGAGCATTAAATTTAATTAAACTGAAAAAAAGAAGAAGAGGCTTTAATGATATCAATGGATGCTGAAAATGCATTTGATAGAGTAGATTGGCAATACATGGAAATAGTTTCAGAAAAAATGGGATTTGGTGAAAAATTAATAAATTAAATAATGTTGCTGTATCAATGTCCAAATGCTAGAATAAAGGTAAATGGAACAATATCAAACAAAGTATCCATAACAAATGGGACCAGACAGGGGTGCCCGTTGTCCCCTTTGTTATTTGTGTTAACTATAGAATCTCTTCTAACTGCAGTTAGACAGAACATAGATATTACAGGAATCGAAGTTGGTAACACTCATTACAAGGTATCAGCTTTTGCAGATGATCTATTATTTTACATAACAAAACCTCATATCACTATTCCAAACATGATGAGCCTCATAAACACCTTTGGTTACTTATCTAACTTTAAACTTAATTATAACAAATCAGAAATACTTAATATTACCCTAACACACAAACAACTAACTTTCTGCAAAAAAAAATCTTTTTTAAATGGGCTAAAGACTCTATTAAATATCTTGGTATCCATCTAGCTCAAAATGAAAAATTATTGTACAAAAAAAACGACATGCCTATAATAGATGTAATAGATAAGGATATTTCAAATTGTAATAACATATGTGTATCATGGTTTGGTAGGATAAATATTGTTAAAATGTTAATTTTACTGAAAATATTATATGTTTTTCAAAACATGCCTATTGATGTACCTCTACTATTTTTTGACATTATCAAATCTAGATTATTCAAATTTATCTGGAAAGAAGTTGTCCCTAGAATTGCATATACAACTTTAATAAGAACAAAAGAAATGGGAGGAGTGGGCTTACCATGTTTACAAATGTACTATTAATACAATTGTCTAGAATCCTAATATGGGACAATGAAAAAGGCTTACATCTTTATATGACAGCAGAAAAAGGTGACGACATTGCAATGTTTAGATACCTTGATCTGGACAGAAAAGATGAAGAATCTCCATATTAATCTGATATGAAATAACTGTCTACACTATGGGGCACATTTACTATTGGTCGAATATCGAGGGTTAATTAACCCTCGATATTCGACCGTCGAAGTAAAATCCTTCGACTTGGAATATCGAAGTCGAAGGATTTACCGCATTTCCTTCGATCGAACGATCGAAGGGAAAATCGTTCGATCAAAGATTAAATCCATCGATCGAACGATTTTCCTTCGATCAAAAAAAGCTAGGAAAGCCTATGTAGACCTTCCCCATAGGCTAACATTGGTGCTCGGTAGGTTTTAGGTAGCGAAGTAGGTGGTCGAAGTTTTTTTTAAAGAGACTGTACTTCGACTATCAAATGGTCGAATAGTCAAACGATTTTTAGTCATAGTCGAAGGTCGAAGTAGCCAATTCGATGGTCGAAGTAGCCAAAAAATACTTCGAAATTCTAAGTATTTTTTAATCTAATCCTTCACTCGAGCTAAGTAAATGTGCCCCTACATTTTAAATACTGGCATAGAATGAAAAAAGAACATGATCTAATTCCATATCCAATCGAACAAAAAGTGATCCCTTATTGAATATAATTACCCTGCGGTAGAAGCTGAGGTCTGACCTAAGTCAGTGCCAGTAAATAATTTAAAAATTGAAGAAAAAGTACCCCACTAGCTTCAAAACTCGCTCAGCAGTCTCAAGTGATTTGAACCTTCCTAATTTAATTTAGTCACTAGTATGTGCAAGTTAGCTAATAACTTAAATATAGATACTAAAGTGCTTGTGCTATTGTTAAATCAATTAAAATTGATTATAAATTAATTAAATATTGGTAATACTATTCATTCAGTTCTATATAAAAGTTACACAAAAACGTTGATATATATATCCTTAATTGTAACCAGTTCTATTTCACAACAGTGTATCTATTTTTGGGGGTTAGTAATCTCCCCCTTCCCAATCACTTTGAATTAAGGTGCAAGTGCTTAACAGTTAATGGATAATAATAATTTGATCCAGATTTAACCAAAATTCATAATATTGAAGGTGCTCATAAGTGCTTAAATAGATTAAGGTAAAAAAATTAATTAATTAGAGACCGCAATAAATAGGATAATTATTAAAAAACACACATTTGCTCAGGTTCAGAAATAAGTTAGAAATGGAAAAAGAAGGAGGTGGAGTTGTCCCAAATCTACTACCTAATTTGTTTCTATCCCTGGGACACCACAAAGTCAAAGAAGGCAGAGTACCCGGGACTGTGGTCTCAAATTTTACTCTAGTCCTAAACTCAAAGAAACTACAGTATATAAGCCTAAAAACCACAAATCCACGGGCTCTTGTGAGCTTTAGTAACAGATAGATAAGCAGAGAGCCGAGCACTGGTTGAGGTTTGTAACCTCCCCACCCCCTCCACTACTTTGAAATCCAATCGACTGAGGTATAAAAGTTTTTGGTTTTAAAGTTTAAAAGTTAAAAGGACTCGGAACGCCGACGCGCGTTTCGCAATAATGGCTTTGTCAAGGCGCCTTGACAAAGCCATTATTGCGAAACGCGCGTCGGCGTTCCGAGTCCTTTTAACTTTTAAACTTTAAAACCAAAAACTTTTATACCTCAGTCGATTGGATTTCAAAGTAGTGGAGGGGGTGGGGAGGTTACAAACCTCAACCAGTGCTCGGCTCTCTGCTTATCTATCTGTTACTAAAGCTCACAAGAGCCCGTGGATTTGTGGTTTTTAGGCTTATATAGTTTCTTTGAGTTTAGGACTAGAGTAAAATTTGAGACCACAGTCCCGGGTACTCTGCCTTCTTTGACTTTGTGGTGTCCCAGGGATAGAAACAAATTAGGTAGTAGATTTGGGACAACTCCACCTCCTTCTTTTTCCATTTCTAACTTATTTCTGAACCTGAGCAAATGTGTGTTTTTTAATAATTATCCTATTTATTGCGGTCTCTAATTAATTAATTTTTTAACCTTAATCTATTTAAGCACTTATGAGCACCTTCAATATTATGAATTTTGGTTAAATCTGGATCAAATTATTATTATCCATTAACTGTTAAGCACTTGCACCTTAATTCAAAGTGATTGGGAAGGGGGAGATTACTAACCCCCAAAAATAGATACACTGTTGTGAAATAGAACTGGTTACAATTAAGGATATATATATCAACGTTTTTGTGTAACTTTTATATAGAACTGAATGAATAGTATTACCAATATTTAATTAATTTATAATCAATTTTAATTGATTTAACAATAGCACAAGCACTTTAGTATCTATATTTAAGTTATTAGCTAACTTGCACATACTAGTGACTAAATTAAATTAGGAAGGTTCAAATCACTTGAGACTGCTGAGCGAGTTTTGAAGCTAGTGGGGTACTTTTTCTTCAATTTTTAAACTAATTCCATATCCCTCAAAACTGATACCTTTGTTGAATAATCCTGATTTTTATTTAGAAACAGAGAATAATATACTACAAATTTGGTCTGAAAAATATTCTAAAACAATTAGAATAACAGATTTTTGGAAGCCAACAAGATAATTACACTGAAAAAATTCAGTGCAACGTATGGAGAAAACCAAAACAACAACAACCAAACAACGAATTAATTTATGAAAGTATAAAACGTTATGTTGAATCCATTGCAATTACAAAACAAAATACAGAACTATCTTGGTTAGAAAAAAATCATAGATAAAGGCACCCAAATAACTAGACCTATTTCTTTTCTATATCAAACAAGGTAATTACTCCACCATTTGCTAGTAAATGGGATTTGGAACTAGAGTTCAATCCTTCTGAGGAAGATTGGGGAAAAATCTTTTCCAACAACCTCAAAATATTGACATCTGCCAAACTTCATGAAGCTTCCTACAGACTTATCTCCAGGTGGTATTTTACACCAGAAAACTAAAATATATATATATGGATCTTCAGATACATGTTGTAGATGTAAAGAAGAAATAGGTTCATATGAACACATATTGGTACAGTTGTAAAATACTAAACAGCTATTGGAACCAAATACAAGAGGTGATAAATACATTTTTTCCTGAACAATTAAACCTTCATCCCACAGCAGTTTTATTGCTATGTGACAATAATATCAAAGATATCATAACCATACCAACTTTGAAATTTATTAAAACTTCAGCAAAATTATTAATTCCACGTAATGGAAATCAATTGATCCCCTCAGATCAGAATGGATAAAGTGTATAGAGGAAATAAGAAACACAGAAGAAATAATGCATATAGAAAAGGTATTGCTTTAAAACACTATATAAATTGGAGACCATGGCCAGAATACATGGAAGTATGGTAAGCATCAATAAAACAGAAAACTTTTTGTGGAAAACATTTGCTGATATATGTCTTGTCTCTGAAATACAAATGTGTAATAAATAATAAAGAGTGTAACAGAGTGATCAATGCTAAAATGTTATTATAATTGCATTCAATGGTGTGGAAATGTATAACTTTACTGTTCCATGTTCCCCCTATCTCCTCTTTTTTTCCTTTCTGTACACCCTTCCCTTTTGCTGAAAAAAACTAAATAAACATTGATTTCAAATTAATACACTCCCATAGACTTACAATGCATTTTGGCACAGTGATTTTGCAAGTGTTCCTGTTGTTTGTCCTTGGTGAAAAACTTTTTAAAGGTGTAGAGTTGGAATCTGCTTGTAATGCCATATAGAATTTACAAGCCTGCCAACTTTCTCAAAAGTTACAGCTAATGTTAATCTGCATGCAATCCCATAGACTTACATTGCATTTTGGCACAGTGATTTTGCAAGAGTTCCTGTTGCTTGTCGTTGATGCAAAACTTGTTGAAGGTGTAGTGTTGGAAGCTATTTGTAATGTCATATAGAATTTACAAACCTGCCAACTTTCTCAAAAGTTACAGCTAATGTTAACCTGGATGCATTGCATTTTGGTACAGTGATTTTTCATGTGTTCTTGTTGCTTTATTCTTGATGAAAAACTTGTTGAAGGTGTAGACTTGGAAACTGCTTGTAATGACATATCAAATTTGCAACCCTACCAAATTTCTCAAAAGTTTCAGCTAATGTTAACCTGAATGCACTCCCATAGGCTTACATTGCATTTTGATACAGTGATTTTGCAAATGTTCCTTTTGCTTGTCCTTGATGAAAAACTTGTTGAAGGTGTAGAGTTGGAATATGCTTGTAATGTCATAGCGTAATAACAACCTTGCCAACTTTCTCAAAAGTTACAGCTGATGTTAACCTGAATGCACTCCCATTGACTCCCATTGCATTTTGACACAGTGATTTTTTTTTTTTAAACGTTTGTTTATTAATCCAACACTTTGTTTTACAGCTTCAAACAATAAAGCATTATACATCATTGTGCACAAGACATTGCATTGGAGATTTTCATGTTAACCCCTGGGAAAATGACTAAAAGAAGTGATGGTTTAGAGAAGAAAGAAAAGAAAGAGAGAAAGGAAGGAGAGAAAGATAGGGGGGAGAAGGAAAGGGGAGAGGAGGAGAAGAAGAGCAGTCATATAAAGTTGAAGGGAAATATACAGCATTCCTCATGCATTACCTTTATACAAAGTTTTAGAGGCAGTACATTCCCAGTTACCTTAAGGCTTATATTCAGGTTGGGCAATATTTCCTTATATATATATATAAGCTAGCATTCTATTATTTGCACTTCCTAATCAAACCAGACCCTTATCATACGCGACTTCTGATGAGTTCCAGTCCATAGTTGGCTTCGGTGAGTTTTGTAGCCTATTTGAGTGGGATTCATTACGTAGTATCCACAAAGTCCAAGTATTGGTGAATTTAGAGGGGCAACCTCTAGCTGTATAGATTTGTTCCAAGATCGGCATTGTTTGCTCGACCAGTCCAATCCAAAAATATATATATTATACCATAATGGAGTGTATGGGGATACACTGACATCCTTTGTAGTAATTCTAGAGTGCACTTGCTTCCATGCCCTAACAACATTTTTCATCATTGGTGTACATTGAATAGTGGGAAGTGCTTTCCTATATATCAAATTTCTCAAACCCTCCAGAGAGCCTACAATTTGGGCCTCCAATAAGGTTACAGGGTCCTTTTGGATGTGTTTCCAACCACCATCTTAGAGGTAGGAGTTGGGATGCTAGAAAGTATCCATGCATGTCTGGTGCTGCCAATCCACCCTTCGCTGAGAGGGGTGGACCAGTAGTGTTTGGTAAGGAGGGTATGTAGTTGGTGAAAAAAAGAAAGAGGAATCCAAGTAGGTGTTTGTCTAAAAAGGTAGAGAAACTTGGGGAAGAATTTCATTTTGAAAAGGTTAATCTTTCCTATCAAAGAGAGAGGAAGTTTAACTGCTTGTCCACTGCTTTTTGAAGGGAGGCCATGAGATGCTCTATATTTAGTTCTTTAAATTTCTTGAGCTGCGGGTGGATATAAATACCCAATTATTTTATTGTGTTAACCTGTTCTAGCGGGAGATCAAGGTCTACATCTTCCGAAGCCCTCGGGTCAAGAAGGAGAAGATAGGATTTGGCCCAATTTATTTTAAGGCCCGAATACGAAGTATGATTATGTATTAATTAAAGTGCTGTTTGTAGCGAAGGGCCAGGGTCGTGCAGATAAAGCAAAGTATCATCGGCAAAAAGAGATAACTTTTCCCTGAGTCAACCAAGTTCAAAACCCCGAACATCTGGGCAGGCTCGGATTACACGTGCCAGAGGTTCCATAGCAAGGGCAAAGAGGCCAGGGGCAAAAAGACACCTTTGTCTGGTTCCTCTTGCTACGTTTATAGAGGGGGATATATCTAAATTTGACATAACTTTAGCCGTTGGATCGATATATAATGCTTGCACTCAGGTAAGGAAATTTTCCGGAACCCAAATTTTTTTTCAGAGTTTCCCACAGGTAAGCCCACTTGACCGAATTGAATGCCTTTTCATTATCGAGAGAAGCAATAACTCTAGTGCCTAAGTTATCATGGGGAATAGTTAAGTTGGTGTATAGCCATTTAATGTTAAATTCGGCTGCTTTATGAGGGATGAAACCTACTTGGTCTGGGGCTACTAATGAAGTAATAAATACATTAAGTAGCTTTGCTAGGACTTTAGTTAGAATTTTATAATCTGAATTTATGAGAGAGATGGGTCTGTAGGAAGCACAGGAAAGAGGATTCTTACCTGGTTTTATTATTAGGACTAATACTCTGGCCTGCTTTTAATATAGGCTATTTTGGAGACATAACCCCCTCTAACCACCAATTTCATGGCATCACATACAACGGGAAGTGGTGCGTATCTAAATTTAGCTGAAAATAGTTCTGTATTGTCTGTTGAATATCTTTCTGAATATCAGGGTGAGAAATCCAGTAGGGATTCAGTCTCCTTAGTTTCTGAGTGGGATTTGGGTGAAGAAACCAAGTTACTGATAGTGGGGCATGGTCAGATATCCCTCTAGTTCTGAGTTCTGATTTGATAACTTTAGGAGACATGTCAATCGAGGCAAAAGCCAGGTCAATCCTTGACATGGCACCCCTTGCATAACAAGAGAACATATGCTTATTAGGGTTACATGCCCTGCATACATCAACAAAACCTGATGTCTCTGCCCAAACTTTTAAAGCGGTAGTACCAGGTTTCTTTATGGTAGATAATGTAAGTCGGTCCCATTCAGCTGTTACTTGTCCTTGATGAAAAACTTGTTGAAGATGTAGAGTTCGAATCTGCTTGTAATGCCATATCGAAATTACAGCCCCGATAACTGTGATACAAATGTGACAAGGCAGGCCAGGTATGAATGTGAGTGTGATCAAGTGTATCCAATTTGGCTCCTTAGTTGTTATATGGATGTACTCACAAACATAGAGAGTAGTGCTACACAATCAATCTCACCGCTTTTTGTAGCGTCGGGTGCCGGCTGCGACTCTGTCTGCCCAGGTCCAGTTCAAATTCCAATACAAACTCCAGCAGCACTCCGGTATAGTGAGGTATTTTTCACTATACTGGAGTAGTGATGGGCGAATTTATTCGCCAGGCGCGAATTCGCGGCGAATTTGCGCGATTCGCGTCCAGCGAATAAATTCGCGAAACGCCCGCGAAAATTCGCAGAAAAAATTCTCCGGCGTCAAAAAAAATTTTCCCGAAAAACGGGCGCCGGCGTCGAAAAAACGGGCGCCGGCGTCAAAAACGAGACGCCGGTGCCATTTCGCGAATTTCGCGAATTTTTCGGTGCAAATTCGCCCATCACTATACTGGAGTGCTGCTGGAGTTTGTATTGATATATGGATGTACTGGCATTAGTTGGAGACCAGGGAACAACCAGAGTTAATTAACTCATAATATATAAACATACCCATTCTCATGGTCATGGTTCTGGGCGTGTAGCCATCTATTACTTTGTTATTATTTCTGTATCTTATTCACATGCTTATAGTTTTAGGTATACAGCAATTATTTTCATTCTCATGGTCATTCTCATGGTCACCGTTCTGCGTTCTGGGCATATGGCCATTATTTTGGTAAATGTTCACAATTAGGATAATGACCAAATTCTGTCATGCTTGATTATTTTATTGTTACACTAGTATAAAAAGAGAACTCAGCGGAGGGGGCTTCGAGACTTCATCTACAAGCAGGCGTGTTGTGTATAACTTTGCTCGATTGATTTGGCTTTGGGAGTTCGCTGTACTTGGCCCCCAGCTGATGTTCCTCTTAAATATCTACCAAGGGATGGATAGACATTGCGTTGTATTCAATCGGTGATGTATTAATTTTCTTACAATATATTATTCTTATCTAATATTGATCACTGTGTGTGTGTTGTATTTCTAGTCCTGTATTTGATAAGTCTGCTGAGGGAAGCTCGGTAAGACATTTTGTGTGTGATAGGTCTGCCAAGGGAAGCTTGTAGCAAGACATTTTCGTACCAGAAGTGGGGTGAGGAAATAAAATAAAATGTTTAAGAGAAAGAATAATAATGTTGCAGAGAAAGCTGTAAATATTGTAGAAATCCCTGGTTGGGATGATACTTCATGTAAAATTATTGCCACTGAGTGGTCTAAAGGTGCAGGATTGGGTGAGGATTGGGTGCATCAATTGAAAGATGCCAGTCCCATTGATGTTGTAACATGCTTAGAGAAAGTACCCTTTCAAAAAGAAGAAGAGTTGTGTGCTTTGGGAAGACGGGGGTGGATTTTGTTATCTGCATACCATAAGCAGCATAGTGATTGCTCAGAGCTAAAAGAGCATAATTCTCACTTGGAGAAACAGATAATTGATTTGCAGAGTCTGGTTCCAGTTCTGCAGTGGCAAAATAGAGTGTTAATGGACAAAGGTATCACGTTGATGTTTTTAGTTGTAAATATATGAATACTATTGTAGTTGGATAGCTAAAATGCTTCTTGTGAAACTACCTCCAGTTAATATGTGTGGCCAGCTGGAGAGTTTGGAAGCTGGAGAGAATATACCTCATTATTAATAAGTAGCAGTAATAGTATATATGTTATTTGGAAGAATAAGGTAAAAATGATAGAGGAGTATTGTTATAATAATAACATTGAGTTAATGTATCACATGCTGTATTATCCACAAGCTGCTGGACTAATAGAATAAATTGGTTTGCTAAAAGAACAATTATGAAAACAAGGTCATGGGATCTATAAAGCCTTATTGAAGAGATAATTTACAGGGCTTTTTGCAAAAATTAAATAACAGACCAATTGCAGAGAATAAGATGTGTATGTTAATTCGTAACATAATTGCAAATAAAGCCATTACAAGTTCATGCTATTTTAAGTTATTGGGAAATTAAAGAAGGAGCATTGGAACCTTACAGAGCAACGTTACAGAGATTAGTTGCAGAGAGGGCTGCAGTACAATGTGCCAAATATAAGAACAAGAAATGGAAGGGGAAAATTAAATCAAATTGGATAGCTTTTTAAAAGGAATAAATATTCAGTATGAAATGTATAGTTTGTAACTGTAAATCTGTAAATACTGTCATAGTTGGACAGTTAAACATGTCTCGTAAGTCAGTATGTGTATTGACTGTTTTTTTTTGTTTTGTTGGCTTTTTCTTACTTTGCCCTGTAGCTGGTGTGCTACAGTATTTCCATTCTGTGTACTGTGCGTATTTGATTCATGTCACATCATAATGTAGTGTCAAGTTTGTAGCAGGAATAGGAATTTAGATACCTTCAGAATATTTGACTTTCATTTGTGCTAGTTCAGGACTAGTAATTAAAAGTATTCAACTATTGGGAGGAGTTATTGATGCAGATTATTCAATAATTCTATTGAATTCAGGAGAACATGATTCAATTATATAAGCAAAAGTTGCAATGCTCAAATAATAAATATGCCAGTGTATTTTAGATAAGTAACTGAGGAAAATCCTCCAGTAGTAGTAACTGTATGAGGCGATAAAGGTTTTGGAGCAACATGAATTCAAATTGGTGCAAAGATTTGGATACAGCATTCAAACAAACAACCAGAACCTGCGAAGTTATTGGAGCAGAAAAAGTTAATGTGGTCCTGGTAATGAGACCAGGACCAGAAACATGGGACTATGTTCCAGTAGAGAAATGTTATTTGCGAGAATAATGAAATTTGTTTCTTCAACCCCCACATGATATGCCATTTGATGATGTGGTTTGCCGGTGTGATGATAATGGACTCCTTTTTGATGCATTCACCTCTGGAATACTTGTTAACACCATGCTAGGATCGGAAGTGCATGGCTTGTCCAGCTGGCATGGAGTCCGTAGAGCCGGTTTTATTTCTTTCGATTACAAATAGCTTCCAACACTAAACCTTCAACACGTATTTCATCAATGACAAGCAACAGGAACACTTGCAAAATCACTGTGACAAAATGCAATGTAAGTCTATGGGAGTGCATTCAGGTCAACATTAGCTGTAACTTTAGAGAAAGTTGGCAGGCTTGTCAATTCTATATGGAATAACAAGCTGATTCCAACTCTACACCTTCAACAAGTTTTTAATCAAGGACAAGCAACAGGAACCATTGCAAAATCACTGTACCAAAATGCAATGTAAGTTTATTGGAGTGCATTCAGGTTATCATTTGCTGTAACTTTTGTGAAAGTAGGCAGGGTGTTATTATTAACATGTATTTATATAGCGCCAACATATTGCGTAGCACTGTAAAGTAAATGTGATTATACAACTAAATCACATGAATTACATACATAGAATATATGGAGTAACAAACATCACAATCAATACAGGTACAAAAAGGTGAGGAAGGCCCTATAAATAGGCATACAGTCTAAAGGGAAGGGAGTAATACACAAGGTGTGGGAGTGGGCAAATTGAATTAAGTGGGTGAGAAATGTGGTACTGTATGTGGTGTTGCGTTTGGTAGTTAAGCAGAGTGAGGATAGGCTTCTCGAAAGAAGTGCGTTTTCAGAGATTTCTTGAAAGCAGAAAGGTTGGGAGAAAGTCGGACAGACCGTGGGAGAGAGTTCCAGAGGAGGGGTGCAGCCCTTGCAAAGTCTTGAATGCAAGCATGTGAGGAGGTAATGAGAGAAGAGTTGAGTAGCAGGTCAGTAGAGGAGCGAAGTAAGCGATTGGGTGAGTATATAGAGATGAGTTCAGAGATGTAGGGTGGGGCAGAGTTATGAAGTGCTTTGAAAGTCAGTGTCATTAATTTGAATTTGATTCTGAAAGGTAACGGAAGCCAGTTCAGGGATTGACAGAATGGTGAGGCAGAGGAGGAGCAGTTGCTGAGGTGTATGAGCCTTGCAGCAGTGCTCATTATGGACTGGAGAGGTGACAGTCTCTGGAGGGGGAGGCCAATTAAAAGAGAGTTACAGTAGTCTAGACGCGATATGATGTGAGAGTGAATAAGAATTTTGGCAGCGTCTTGGGTGATAAATGATCGTATTTTGGATATGTTCCTTAGGTGGAAGTGACATGATTTAATAAGTGACTGGATATGAGGAGTGAATGACAGGGCAGAATCTAGGATAACCCCAAGGCACCGGGCCTGGGGAGAGGGGTTGATAGTGGAATTGTTAACTATGATGGATACTTCCGGTATGTTACTGGTGTTAGTTGGAGGAAAGAGAACCATTTCAGTTTTAGAGAGGTTTGATTTAAGGTAGCGTTGCGACATCCAGGTAGAGATAGCGAACAGGCAGGAGGAGACGCGAGTTAGGAGTTCTGGGTTGAGATCAAGAGATGAGAGATAGATCTGAGTATCGTCAGCATAGAGGTGGTAGTGGAAACCATATGAATTTATTAATTTGCTGAGGGAGGAAGTATAGAGGGAGAATAGTAATGGTCCCAGGACAGAGCCTTGAGGAACTCCAACAGAAAGAGGTAGGGGAGAGGATGATACTCCATTGTAAGAGACACTGAAGGAACGATTGGTGACGTAAGAAGAGAACCAGGACAGGGCAGTGTCACGAAGTCCAAGCGACTGGAGGGACTGGAGGAGGAGCGGCTGAGAGATCAAGCAGTATTAGTAGTGAGAATTGATTGTTGGCTTTAGCGGTTAAAAGTTCATTAGTTAGTCGAGTCAGGGCAGTTTCCGTGGAGTGTTGTGGCTTAAAACCAGATTGTAGGGGGTCCAGCAGGTTATTGTCAGAGAGGAATGAGGTTAGTCGGTTGTAGACTAGGCGCTCAAGTAGTTTAGAGATGAAAGGTAGCAGAGAGATAGGTCGGAGGTTGTCAAGATTGGAGGGATCAAGAGAGGGTTTTTTCATAATGGGGGTGACAAGAGCATGTTTTAGTTGAGAAGGAAACGGTCTAGTTGAGAGCGAAAGATTAAATAGGTGAGTTAAGGCTTTGATTAGAAAAGGATTGGTATTGCGGAGAAGTTTTGAGGGAATTGGATCAAGCGGGCAGGTGGTAAGGTGAGAAAAGGCCAGAAGCTTTGAGACTTCCTCATCAATGACAGGGGTGAAGGAGCACAGGAGAGACTGGGGAGGGTGGAGGGAGGGTGGTGGAGGTCTAGGGGGGTTGAGTAGTGTAATGTCCCTTCTGATAGTGTCAATTTTGTTTTTGAAGTGCTCAGCAATATCTTGAGCAGAGACAGATGTGCATGGAGGGGTGGAGAAGGGGAAAGGAGAGGGTTAAAGGTGGAGAAAAGTTGTGCCGGTTTTTTAGAAAGGGAGTTAATGAGTGAAGTAAAGTATGTTTGTTTGGCTTGGAAGAGGCTGGTGTTAAAGGAGCGCAGGGCAGATTTGTAGCTCCAAAAGTCTGAACGGGATTTGCGCCAGCGACACTCAAGTGCACGTGAGTGTCTTTGGAGCGCTTTTGTATGAGCAGTATGCCAAAGTTGAAGTGGAATGGGTCTAGAACGTTTAGTTTTTATAGGAGCAAGCTCATTTAGGGCAGTGGTGAGAGTACTATAGAAGACAGAGGTAGCCACATTAGGACATGAGATGGTTGAGATATTAGAGTGAAGAGAGTCAAAGCAAGAAGAGAGATGTGACACGTCTACAGCTTGCAAGTCACGGTAAGTACGTGTTTGGGGAATAGCAGGGGGTGAGGAGGGAGTTAGTGAGAGTTGAAATGTGAGCATATTGTGATCAGAGAGGGGAAATGGTGAGTTAGTAAAATTGGTGGTTGAACAGAGTCTGGTAAATATGAGATCCAGAGCATTACCATTGGAGTGAGAGGGGGAGTCTGAGCCAAAGATAAGCCTAGGGAGGAGGTTAGTGAAAGAAGTTTAGAGACAGAAGAGTTGTTAATGTTGCTAACGGGTATATTAAAGTCACCTAATATGATGGATGGGATGTTAGATGAAAGAAAGTAAGGAAGCCTGGCAGCAAAGTTGTCCAGAAATTGTGCAGTTGGTCCTGGTGGTCGATATATGACGGCAATGCAGAGTGAAACAGGAGAAAAGAGCCTAATGCAGTGAGCCTCAAATGAGGAGAATGATAAAGAGGGAACAGGTGGAAGAACTTTAAAAGTACAGCGGGGAGAGAGAAGCAAACCTTCCCCACCTCCAGGTCTGTTACCAGGTCTGGGAGTATGAGTAAGGTGTAGGCCCCCATAGGACAGGGCAGCAGGTGAGGCAGTGTCAGAAGGAGAAAGCCAGGTTTCAGTAAGCGCGAGTAGGTTAAAGGAATTTGCAATGAAATGGTCGTGTATAGCGGTGAGTTGCAGACAGATCTGGCATTCCAGAGAGCACAGGAAAGATTAACTGGGTTTTTGGGTATAGGAGTAAGAGTTCTGTACTGTTTGAATTTGCTCCGGAGAGAAGGAGCTTGTGGTCGTGATATAACTGGGATGGGGTAAGAGCCAGGGTTTGGGGAAATGTCCCCAGCTGCCATTAATAGAAAGGAAAGAAAGTGAGAGTGGGATTTATAAGTCCTTAGTTTGTATGAAAAAGAGTGTTGTGGAATAGCTAAACAGAGTACTTTATAAACTTCATGCGTGGAGAGGGAAGGAGAGGAGAGTAGAGAGGCTGAGATTTGTATAGAACTGGAATTTGCCGCAGGAGGAAGTGAAAAATGTTTTATGAAGCATGAGAGTGTTAAGTTCTACATGGCATTACAAGCAGATTCAAACTCTACACCTTAAACAAGTTTTTCATCAAGGACAAGCAACAGGAACATTTGCAAAATCACTGTGCCAAAATGCAGTGCAAGTCTATGGGAGTGCATGCAGGTTAACATTAGCTGTAACTTTTGAGAAAGTTGCCAAGGTTGAAAATTCTATATGGTAGTACAAGCAGATTCCAACTCTAAACCTTCAACAAGTTTTTAATCAAGGACAAGCACCAGGAGCCCTTGCAAAATCACTGTACCAAAATGCAATATAAGTCTGTGGGAGTGCATTCATTTTAAATCTCTTTTTATTACATTTTTAAACTTCCCAAAGGGTACAGAAAGAAAAAAGGGGAATGGGGAAAGAAAATGAACATAGAAAGAACATAAAAGAAAATAATTACACACCTTAGCACTTAATTATCATAATAAAATGTTACTTAACACTCTATTACTTTTTTTTACTTTTAAACCTACGACTTTATTACAGAGAACTGTAAAACTTTTAATACAAATATCATACAGTAATTTTGATTTATTAGAGCACACATTAAATTACACATTTTTCTCATACTCTTTTATATATTCACACCAGGGACTCCAATTTTTAAAGTGTTTTCGCATAGTACCTTTTCTATATGCTATTACTTCTTCTGCCTGTCTAATTCCTTCTATAGTATTCAGCCATTCTTTCATGAGTGGAGGTTCAATAGATTTCCACTTATTGTGGAATCAGAAGTTTGGCTGAAGTTAAAATGAACTTGATTGTAGGAGTGTTTATTAAACATTTATTAAAGTTGTAATATAAAAGCAAGACAGCAGTAGAATGGAGATTTAATTGTTCAGGAAAGATTTTATCGATTATATTTTGAATGTTATCCCAGAAAGTATTTCTGTTGTCATGTCTCTGTTAAGAATGCTATTAAAGATTTGCCACAGTGCTTGTTTTAGTTCACCTTGAGAAATTATTTCAGGGATGCCTCTGACTCTCAGATTAACCCTTCAACTCCTGTTCTCAAAGTACTCCATTTGTCTCTCAAGCTCCCCAATTTGTAAAGCTTGTTTTTTGACACTTTTCTAGAGATATGTATTATGCTGAAGCAGTTTTTCCTGTGCTTTCTCCAGTGTCAATTCTTGCTGCTATACTTATAATATCTTTCCTCAGATCTCTCATCTCATTTGCTAAAGAGGCATGCAAGTCCTGTAACATATTTTTAATCTCTGACTTGGATGGAAGGCACTTTAAATAGGAGCGGATATCTTCTTCCTCCTCACTATCTGATTCAGAACGATCAGCATAGCCCTCTTTTATGTTAGGCAGTTCCAGGGGCTGACTTCTGGGTTGAATCAGTTCTCTTTTCTTTGCGGTCGCCATCTTGGATTTTAACTGATCATTACAGTCTGGATCAAATAGCTCATCAGACTCCAGTAAATCCCTAGCGATTTTGCTAGATTTTGCTTTAGAGGGTTGATTTGGTGTCTTACCGTGCCTTCCCATTCAAGAAAACATCAAGCCACGCCCCCTATGGGAGTGCATTCAGTTTAACATTAACTTTTGATAAAGTTGTCAGCCTCGTAAATACTATTTGGCATTACAAGCACATTCCAACCGTACACCTTCAACAAGTTTTTCATCAAGGACAAACAACAAGAACACTTGCAAAATCACTGTACCAAAATGCAATGTAAGTCTATGGGAGTGCATTCAGGTTAACATTAGCTGTAACTTTTTGAGAAAGTTGTCAGGCTTGTAAATTCTAAATGGCATTACAAGCACATTCCAACTTTACACCTTCAACAAGTTTTTCAACAAGGACAAGCAACAGGAACACTTGCAAAATCACTGTACCAAAATGCAATGTAAGTCTATGGGAGTGCATTCAGGTTAACATTAGCTGTAACTTTTGAGAAAGTTGGCAGGTTTGTAAATTCTATATGGCATTACAAAAAGATTCCAAACGACACCTTCACCAATTTTTTTATCAATGACAAGCAACAGGAACACTTGCAATATCACTGTAACAAAATGCAATGTAAGTCTATTGGAGTGCATTCAGGTTAATATAAGCTGTAACTTTGGAGAAAGTTGTCAGCCTTGTAAAAACTGTTTTGCATTACAAGCAGATTCCAACCTTACACCTTCAACAAGTTTTTCATCAAGGACAAGCAACAGGAACACTTGCAAAATCACTGTACCAAAATGCAATGTTAGTCTACGGGAGTGCATTCAGGTTAACATTAGCTGTAACTTTTGAGAAAGTTGGCAGGTTTGTAAATTCTATATGGCATTACAAAAAGCTTCCAAAACGTCACTTTCACCAAATGTTTTATCAACGACAAGAAACAGGAACACTTGCAAAATCACTGTACCAGAATGCAATGTAAGTCTATAGGAGTGCATTCAGGTTAACATTAGCTGTAACTTTTGAGAAAGTTGTCGGGCTTGTAAATTCTATATGGCATAACAAGCAGATTCCAAACTTACACCTTTAACCAGTTTTTAATTAAGGATAAGCAACAGGAACACTTGCAAAATCACTGTACCAAACTGCAATGTAAGTCTATGGGAGTGCATTCAGGTTAACTTTAGCTGTAACTTTTGAGAAAGTTGGCAGGTTTTTAAATTCTATATGGAATTACAAGCAGATTCCAACTCTACACATTTAACGAGTTTTTCATCAAGGACAAGCAACAGGAACACTTGCAAAATCACTGTACGAAAATGCAATGTAAGTCTTTGGGAGTGCATTCAGGTTATCATTAATGGTAACTTTTGAGAAAGTTGGCAGGTTTGTAAATTCTAAATGGCATTACAAAAAGCTTCCAAAACGAAACCTTCACCAAATTTTTTATCAACGACAAGAGACAGGAACAATTGCAAAATCACTGTACCAGAATGCAATGCAAGTCTATGGGAGTGCATTCAGGTTAACAATATCTGTAACTTTTGAGAAAGTTGGCAGGCTTGTAAATTGTATATGGCATTACAAGCACATTCCAACCTTACACCTTCAACAAGTTTTTCATCAAGGACAAACAACAAGAACACTTGCAAAATCGCTGTACCCAAATGCAATGTAAGTCTATGGGAGTGCATTCAGGTTAACATTAGCTGTAACTTTTGAGAAAGTTGGCAGGCTTGTAAATTCTATATGGCATTACAAGCAGATTCCAACTCTACACCTTTAAAAAGTTTTTCACCAAGGACAAGCAACAGGAACACTGGCAAAATCACTGTACCAAAATGCAATGTTAGTCTATGGGAGTGCATTCAGGTTAACATTAGCTGTAAATTTTGAGAAAGTTGTCAGGTTTGTAAATTATATATGGCATTAAAAAAAGCTTCCAAAATGACACCTTCACCAAATCTTTTTCAACGACAAGCAACGGGAACACTTGCAAAATCACTGTACCAACATGCAATGTAAGTCTAGGGGAGTGCATTCAGGTTAACATTAGCTGTAACTTTTCAGAAAGTTGGCAGGCTTGTAAATTCTATTTGGCAATAAAAGCAGATTCCAATCTTTCACCAAGGACAAGTAACAGAAACACTTGCAAAATAACTGTACCAAAATCCAAGGAAAGTCTATGGGAGTGCATTCAGGCAAACATTAGCTGTAACTTTCGAGAAAGTTGGAATTCTTGTAAATTCTATGTATCATTACAAGCAGATTCTAATTCTACACCTTTAACAAGTTTTTCATCAAGGACAAGCAACAGGAACACTTGCAAAATCACTGTACCAAAATGCAATGTAAGTCTTTGGGAGTGATTCAGGTTACCATTAATGGTAACTTTTGAGAAAGTTGGCAGGTTTGCAAATTCTAAATGGCATTACAAAAAGCTTCCAAAACGACACCTTCACCAATTTTTTTATCAACGACAAGAGACAGGAACAATTGCAAAATCACTGTACCAGAATGCAATGCAAGTCTATGGGAGTGCATTCAGGTTGACATTAGCTGTAACTTTTGAGAAAGTTGGCAGGTTTGTAAATTCTAAATGGCATTACAAAAAGCTTCCAAAACGACACCTTCTCCAAATTTTTTATCAACGACAAGAGACAGGAACAATTGCAAAATCACTGTACCAGAATGCAATGCAAGTCTATGGGAGTGCATTCAGGTTAACAATATCTGTAACTTTTGAGAAAGTTGGCAAGCTTGTAAATTGTATATAGCATTACAAGCACATTCCAACTCTACACCTTCAAAACGTTTTTCATCAAGGACAAGCAACAGGAAGACGTGCAAAATCACTGTACCAAAATACATGTAAGTCCTATGGGTATGCATTCAGGTTAATATTAGCTGTAACTTTTGAGAAAGTTGTCAACCATGTAAATACTATTTGGCATTGCAAGCACATTCCAACTCTACACCTTCAACAAGTTATTCATCAAGGAACACTTGCAAAATCACTGTACAAGTGCATGCAGATTAACATTAGCTGTAAATTTTGAGAAAGTTGTCAGGCTTGTAAATTCTATTTGGCATTACAAGCATATTTCAACTCTACATCTTTAACAAGTTTTTCAACAAGGACAAGCAACAGGAACACTTGCAAAATTACTGTACCAAAATGTAATGTAAGTCAATGGGAGTGCATTCAGGTTAACATTAGCAGTAACTTGGGGGGCATGGCTGCATGGCGTTGAGTTGAGACGCACTTATACTGAGCTCCGGTCACACTGCCAAAAGTTAGCTGATTCTGGAGAACAGACGCGATGATGGGCAAACATAACACGCCCGCCTTGACTACTACTACCTCCAAGTCCAAGGAAATGCGAAATTCGAGTGGCATACAGCCGTTTTTCCCTCGTTCTCAGGAGAAAGCAGACCCTCCAGACAATTCCAATATGGCGTCTGAGGACAACGCCAGTGTACAACCCAGCCCTGACCGCAACTCGGAGGTAAGCGGCAACTTAGATGGCTTAATGCAGCTTATGTCGCAAATGCCCAACAAGACAGACTTACAAAACTGGGGCACTGACCTTAAACATGCTATACACGCAGAAACTGCAGTTCTGCAGCAGGAAATAGCAGTGGTCCGGGTTACACTGGAGGATTTAGAGGGAAGAATCACACACAATGACACAGCCACGGATTTGAACACTAAAATTTTACTGAAACATGACCAGGCCATTTTAGATTTGAGACGCCACACTGACAATCTCAAAAATAGAAGCAGGCGCTGTAACATACGCATTAGGGGAGTCCCTGAAAGCGTGCCAATTGAAGAACTTCACGACATGGCCTTGAAACTATTTCTGGAAGTTTTAAATGTAACAGAACCCCCCACCATAGAGTGAAAGAATCCACATACAGTGGGCATACAAAGGGGTAACATACCCAGGGACATTTTATGCTGTTTGGCGTGCTTTGAAATTAAGGAGCAAATACTGCAGAAAGCACGCACAATCGATGGTATCCATTTTGAGGATAATGTTATTAATCTGTATCAGGATCTCTCTGCCTCCACCATCATGCAACGCAGGCTGTTAAAACCGTTAACCCTGGTGCTTCGAGAACAAAGTATTTCCTTCAAGTGGGGTTTTCCTTTTGCTCTAATGGCGCACAAGGGAGGCAAAACCTTTGCACTGCGGTACCCATCAGAAGACATACTACAATTCTGCCAGCAATTGGACATTAGGCCGATTGAACTACAGGATTGGAGAAATTATGTACTTGGCACGGAGGAAGACAAACCTTTATCCTCCAATCAAGCAGCACTTGCGAACCAAAACCCCAGGCTGGACGTTACCCCTCCAAGGCATTGGAGAAAGTGTCTCAATAATTTTTCTCAGACAAGAACAGTAAACCTAAGAAACAGCTTGCATGAAAGCCGCTCATATGACAGGTTGTGGGACCAACTCTACCTTGCACTTTTTTTCAAGTTATTGTTTGTTGCTGTAACACAGACTTAATAATACCTGATTTACTCTTGGGATACCTGTTATGCATGGTGACAGCGACTTCTAACAATGCTCACACTTATGCACTGCTGTTCTCCTGTAAGATCTTTGAACTGGTTACAACTACCCTCTCCAAGCATTCCTGGCACAGACTAAAGGCCAACTGGAATATGACCAACAGCTCAGGAAGTATTTTTCATCTACACCATCGACCTTCCACATCTAGTGTCCAGGAACCATCTTACTTTGCATGTGGTATAGGGTTAAACATGTTATAGACTGTGATGTTATGCTCATGTTCATCCTATTGCCTAGCTGCTTACCCTGCACTCTCTATTTTCGCATATGCTTTATTGATGTATGCAGAGGTGCACTAATCTTCATTACCCCTATACTGTAATATAGTACATATGCCATCTCGTTCAAGAGATTATAGCTTTTGCCCTCAAGGTGTCCTAGGTAGTCGCTAGATACAGCCCCTAGCTAATGCAACAAGTCAACTTTCATAGGAGTTTTTTCTTCTTATATCAGGGGTCACTTTTCATAGGCTCCAATTGCCGATAACTGGAAATTAGTATTATTCCCCATACCTGTCTCCCGATTGTTTTTTTTTCTTTACATGTTCACTTAATTATGTTATTAACGCTTTTCTTCGCTTACTGTATGTTATGAATTTGAGGCTGTTCCGCCTACGACCTGACTGTTCACAGATTCCTACCACTCCCATACAGACGGATTTTTGGTTTAAAATAATCCAGATCAACACAGCATATTGTACTATATCAGGTCTGTGACCGGAGAGGTAAATCTTCTCTATCACCCTCATACACATCTCTCACCCCCACCCCCAGAGTCGTACAATTTCACATCATAATACTCGCATAACATTTTCACCCCATCCTTTTTTTTCACCGGGAAAAATCTTTATTCTTTATTGTTCTTTCTTTCCTTTTCCTTTTCTTTTTGTTCTCTCCTCCCCTACTTTCTTTCTTTCCTATCTCCTATCTATCACACAGACATAGCAGGAACCGGGTTGCAGACATGTCAACCAAACACTCGCAAACACTGAACATTTATACCGTTAACGCTAATGGGCTCAACTCCCCTTGGAAAAGAAAAGCTTTATTACAAGAGGCTAAGGCAAAAAAAAATACATGTGATCCTCATTCAAGAAACACATTTTAAGACTGAACACGTGCCTAAATGGTACGATAAACACTTCTTGTATATAACACATAGGGGCAAATTCACTAAGAATCGAAGTTGCGCCAGGCGCAACTTCGCCGCACTTCGCCAGGCGAATTTTCGCCAGCACTCCGCAAATTCACTAAAATGCGAAGTTGCGCACAGGGGTAGCGTAAGTTTGCGAAGTTGCGCTAGCGTTGTTTCGCTATATAAAGCGAAGTTGCGCTAGCGAAGGCTAATTTGCATACGGTGCGAAATTCAAATTTCAATGGAGGAACACGTATCTGCACTACAAATGCCTAGAAAACCTTCAAATCTGCAAATAAAAATTTTATTTTGCCCTACACATGTGCGCACTGTCTAGGTAAGTTGCCATGAGTCAGGAAAAGTAGGGGGGAGGAAGGGGAGCCCCAAAAAAATTTCGATCTTTTTCAGCCTATCAGCCATCATGTAGAAAACACACCAGCGTTTTTTGGGACTTAGAAAAAATTTTGACTTTTTTTGAAACAATCCCTATCTACTCTATTGCGCTTCGACAGGTCTGAGGTGGCGAAGGAAGTCTAGCGTAAAAGGTAGCATTCACTACACTGCGCAAGTTAGTGAATTTGCGTAGTTTCGTCGCCTGGTGTAAGGTTGCGAAGTAACACTAGCGAAACTACGCCAGCGTTCGTTAGTGAATTTGCGCAGTAGCGAAAATGCCAAACACTAGCGAAAAAACGCTAGCGTTCGGCGCTTCGCGCCTTAGTGAATTTGCCCCATAGTATTCCGCAATCTACGAAGGTCAGGGGAACAGCTATTCTAATAGCAAATGCCGTAGAATTTCAAATGGAAAGCACTAAACTAGACCCACAAAGAAACTACACGTTCGTAAAAGGGAAAATACAGTCTCAGCAGTTTACATTTGCATCTATTTATCTCCCTAACAATGAGCAACACAAGACCATGGAAAGAATTTGCACTCAGCTTCTAGACTTTACAGAAGGAACGTTGATAATAGGAGGGGATTTAAATACCCCCTTAGATCCTCATATTGATTGCTCATCAGGCAAAGCTTCCCTCCCCTACAAACGGATTAAACAAATCAAAAGTCAGTTACAACTCGCACATGTCATCGACACTAGGAGAATAGCTAATCCCACTACCAAGGACTTCACCCACTTCTCCCACAGCCATAATACGTATAATAGAATTGATTACATCTTTCTTTCCCACAATTTTTTAGACAATATGAAAGAGGCCACAACTGAAAATATTTCATGGACGGATCATTCCCCAGTAATATTGCGGTTAGAGATACCCAACCCTTACCCAAAGAAATACTCTTGGAAAATCAATGATAGTTTACTAAAAATCCCTGAAATTCTGGAAAACATCATTTCATCCACTAAGGAATTCTTTAAGGTCAATGTCAACACAGCTAGCACTCCTATTTTAGAATGGGAAGCCTATAAATGCTTTATAAGAGGCGTATTGATCCAACAGGGTGCAAAACTTATGAAAGAAAGAACAAAGCAGAAAAAGCAGTTACTACTACAAATACAAAAATTAGAAAGCCATCATAAACTTACCAGGGCTTCCCAAACTCTTTCTGAACTAACTAAAGCAAGACTAGAACTGAGACAATTAATACAAAAAGAAACGGATAGAGCCACCTTTCTTTTACGCAAAATGTATTATGACCATCAGAATAAATGTGGTAAACTACTTGCCAGGGTGCTAAAAGTAAAGTAGCGGAAGAGCCACATCTTTAAAATGCGTGACTCTAAGGGTCAGATACGTACCTCCCCTAAAGATATACATAAAGTGTTGACGGACTTCTATGAAACCTTATATCAGATACAAAACATAAATACTAAAGCGCCCTCAACTCAACAATATGATAAGTACTTATCCTCTTCAGGTATGCGCAAGGGTGAAATTGCCTGGTTGACAGACTTAGTGTCATGACCAGCACCCAATACCAGAAGAAGTGCCAAGCACCCTGGTCTCAGCTCGGCTTCACCAGTAGTGTGACCACCGTTTGGCTTCGGGAGGAGCCCTCAGCTTACTTGGGTGCCACCTGGACTTAACCAGAGGTGCAAGGCAAGATGTTCTGGCTGGCAAAGGGGCACGGCTGTTAGCAGAGTCTTTTGGGCCGAAGGTCACTGTACAAATGGAGCAGGCAAGAGAATCGTCAGACAGGCTGGGTCGAGGCAGGCAGATATCAAGAATCGTCAGGCAGGCAAGGGTCAAAACCAGGCAATCAAACAGATGGGATCAGGCAGAAAGAGTAGTCGAGATGCAGGCAAAGGTCAGAGTTCGGATATCAGAATAGTCAGGGACAGGCAGGGATCAAACCGGAAATCACAGATAAAGGTTTCAGGAACAAACAGCACAAGGCTTCAGGAACCACTAGAATAAATATTCTATCACGGGCACCCTCTGGAAGCCCATACAGTCTATTTATACGTTTAAATTTGGCACCATTGAGCGCTGGCGGCATCACGCCAGCGCACCTGCGTCTTTAAGAGACACGGAGGCGCGCGTGCGCCCATAGTGGAGCAAGATGGCGCTGATGGTGCCGGCGCTGGAGCATGCGGCGGGCGTCCCCGCCGATGGCGTTGTGGGCGACCCCGCCGCACAGGTATTTCTATTACATTACCCCCCTCTCCGGGGGGGGGGCACTGGACCCCCAGGCTTACCAGGAAATCTTAGATGGAATTGCTTCCTGATGTCCTGCAGCCCTGATGTCATCAACTGAGACCCAGGAGTTCTCTTCAGGGCCAAAGCCCTTCCATCTGGTAAGATATTGTAACTTACCACGCACAAGGTAGGAATCAAGGAATTCCTGGATCTCAAATTCAGGCTGACCTTCAACTAGCACAGGGGGAGGAACAGAAACAAAATTAACAAGCTTAGCAAGTTTTAACAAAGAAACATGAAACGAGTCAGAAATCTTGAAATTAGTAGGTAACTTAAGACGAACACAAGAAGGGTTTTGATAATTTCAGAAATGGGGTATGGACCAATGAATCTAGGCCCCAATTTGAGAGAGGGGACCTTTAGTTTAATATTCCTGGTAGAGAGCCACACTGAGTCTCCCACTTTATATTGGGGTGCTTCTCTACGGGTTCTGTCAGCAGCTTTTTTCTGAGGAAGCTGCTGACAGAGAGTCGTGAACCTGCAACCAAACCTTAGAAAAATGGTCAATACAAGAATTAGCAGAGGGAATAGGGGAACCAGAACCAGAAAATTAAAATGGGGTGCAACCCATTAACCACAAAAAAGGGGACTCTCCTGAGGAGGAATGGGTAGCATTATTGTATGCGAATTCTGCCCAGGGTAAAAGTTCTGCCCATGTGGACTGGTTATCCGAAATATAACACCTGAGGTATTGCTCAAGGGACTGGTTTACCCTTTCAGTTTGACCGTTGGTTTGGGGCTGATAAGCAGAAGAAAAGGATAATTCAACCCCAACCAAAGAACAGAAAGCACTCCAAAACTTAGATACAAACTGAACCCCCCCTGTCAGAAACAATATTTTCAGGAAAACAATGTAACTTAAAAATGTGAGTGACAAACAGATCAGCCAAGGATTTAGCAGAAGGGGTACAAAATGTCTCATCTTGCTAAACCTATCCACCACCACCCAGATCACAGTTTTCCCCTGTGAAGAAGGTAAATCAACAATAAAATCCATCGAAAGATGGGTCCAATTGTTTTTCTGGGATAGGTAAAGAAAGTAGCAAACCCTGGGAAGATTTCCGAGAGGATTTTGACCTTTGGCAGACTGGACAAGAATTTACAAAGGCCTTAGCGGTATATTTATCAAAGAGTGAAGTTAATAGTGAAGTTCCGCCACTAGAGTGAAATTCCGCCACTCTCCATTCATTTCTATGGGATTTTTATAGGCGTATTTATCAAAGGGTGAACTTTCACTTTCACCCATTGATAAATACGCCTTTCAAAATCCCATAGAAATTTATTGAGAGCTGCGGAATTTCACTCCAGTGGCGGAACGTCACTCTTTGATAAATTTACCCCTTAGTATCTTGTTTGAATGAAGGTCACCAAACATGTTGGGATAATAGAGACACCGTTATAGCAATGCCTGGATGTCCTGCCATTTCAGAATCATGAACCTCCCTCAATACTTGTTCCCTTAACTCCTGAGTTACAAGCCATCTCCCAGAAGGAGAATCATTGGGAGCGGATGTTTATAAGGGGAGCAATAAAGAAGAAAGATCAGATTCTAGGGTTGCTACGATCATTTCCCTGGGGATGATGGGAGTACACTCACTAATGTCAGGAGAAATGGATTCAAAACTCCTAGAGAGTGCATCCGCCTTGGTATTTTTAGACCCTGGCCGAAATGTCAAAGAAAAATTAAATCATGAGAAAAACCGAGCCCACCTAGCTTGCCTAGGATTTAGGCGCTTAGCAGATTCAATACAAAGTAAATTCTTGTGGTCAGTATAGACCGTTACAACATGTTTTGCACCTTCAAGCAGGTGCCGCCATTCCTCAAAGGCCCACTTAACTGCCAACAACTCCCTGTTACCTATATCATAATTCACCTCAGCAGATGAAAACTTCCTGGAGAAAAAGGCACAGGGATGCAATTTGTTGGTAGTCGGGTGCCTTTGAGAAAGGACTGCCCCAGCTCCTACCTCAGAGGTGTCAACCTCAACAATAAAAGGTAGTGCAGTATCGGGGTGTCTGAGAATGGGGGCTGAACTGAATTCCTTTTTGAGGAATTCAAATGCTTGAACAGCCTCAGGGGGCCACATGCTGGGGTCAGCGCCCTTTTTAGTCAGATAAGTGATGGGGGCCACAATGAGGGAAAAATCTTTGATAAACTGCCGATAATAATTAGCAAAACCAAGAAATCTTTGGGTTGCACGTAACGAAAGGGGTTGGGTCCAATCCAGGACTGCTCTCACCTTGCCTGGATCCATTTCTAGACCCTTGCTGGAAATGTTAAACCCCACAAACTGAACAGAAGAAACCCCAAAAGTACATTTCTCTAGTTTTGCATAAAGATTATTGTCTAGGTAGACCACTACGAAGATCCCCAGCAGGTCCCGGAAGATGTCATTGACAAACTCCTGGAACACTGCGGGGGCATTACAGAGACCAAAAGGCATAACGAGACACTTGTAGTGGCCATCCCTGGTGTTAAACGCTGTCTTCCACTCGTCACCCTCCCTGATACGTATCAGATTATAAACCCCCCTAAAATCAAGTTTGGTAAAGACCTTAGCACTTTTAACCTGGTCAAAAAGTTCAGAAATCAAAGGGAGAGGGTAGCGGTTCTTTATAGTGATCTTATTGAGCCCCCTATAGTCGATACAGGGATGAAGACCACCATCTTTTTTCCCAACAAAAAAGAAACCCGCTCCTGCAGTGGAACTAGAAGGTCTGATAAAACCCCTCTTGATATTTTCCTTTATATACTCTTTCATGGCCTGGGCTTCCGGCAATGAAAGAGGGTAGGTTCTACCATGAGGAGGAGTGGCCCCGGGATCAAATCAATTGGGTAGTCATACAGAGGGGGTAGGGTTTCTGCTGCCTTTTTAGAGAACACATCAGCATATTCAGTATATACAGCAGGTAACCCCTCAAGAAATTTAGTTTCCACTACTGAGGGAAAGCATACCCCACCACACTTAGAACCCGAACGAATTACCTCCCTAGAAACCCAGTCTATCAGAGGGTTATGCCTCTGGAGCCATGGTAACCCCAAAATGAGAGGAGAGGTATTGTTTATACACATGGAAAGAGAAACGGTTTGTTTGGAAACCACACCTGACCCTAAGGGTCTCTTATCCACTGCCCATATTCTCATAGGGTTAGTTAGGGAAACCAAAGGAATCTTGTGTTAGGCTTCAAAAGCAGCATGCAGAAAATTTCCCTCCGCCCCAGAATCCACAAATGCTGACACCTTGACAGAGCCCGTAGGCCAGGTTAGTTTAACCGGAATCAAAACCTTGGAGGCAGACTGGGGAGAGGAATCTCCTGCACCCAGATGGAGCTCCCCTTCTCCATTTAGGCTTCGGAGTTTCAAGGCCTCTTAGAACATTGATTCAGAAAATGTCCCTTTTCACCACAGTACATACAGAGACCCAGGGAACGCCTGTGTGCCTTTTCCTCAAGAAATAGATGGGATATGCCTAATTGCATAGGCTCCTTCTGAGGTAGAGGCACAAAGAGGTTAGGAGATTTTACATTGGTCACCACATTAGATCTTATATTAGTAACCCCAGAGAAGTTTTTACTCCTCTCACCCCTTCTCTCCCTTTGCCTTCTATCTACCTGGATGGCGAGGGACATGAGACCATCCAGGTTAGAAGGTAGGGGGTAATTAATCAGACTATCTTTTACAGAATCGGATAACCCCAAACGGAATTGACTCTGTAGAGAAAAAAAGAAAAATTTTAAATAGTAAGGAGGGAGCATTGGATGTTTGAAACATGTCAAGACGTAAGAGGGGACCATTGCATAGGTGAGAAAAATGGAAAAATCTTGACACGTAAGGAGGGAGCATTGGATGTTTGAAACATGTCAAGACGTAATGGGGGACCATTGCGTAGGTGAGAAAAATGGAAAAATCTTGACACTTAAGAAGGAAGCATTGGGTGTTTGAAACATTTCAAGACGTAAGGGGGGACCATTGCATAGGTGAGAAAAATGCAAAAATCTTGTCACTTAAGGGATGAGCATTGGATGTTTGAAACAAGTCAGGACGTAAGGGGGGACCATTGCGTAGGTGAGAAAAATGGAAAAATCTTGACACGAAAGGAGGGAGCATTGGATGTTTGAAACATGTCAAGATGTAAGGGGGACCATTGCGTAGGTGAGAAAAATGGAAACATTTTGAATAGTAAGGAGGGAGCATTGGATGTTTGAAACATGTCAAGACGTAAGGGGGGACCATTGCGTAGGTGAGAAAAATGGAAAAATCTTGACACTTAAGAAGGAAGCATTGGGTGTTTGAAACATTTCAAGACGTAAGGGGGGACCATTGCATAGGTGAGAAAAATGCAAAAATCTTGTCACTTAAGGGATGAGCATTGGATGTTTGAAACAAGTCAGGACGTAAGGGGGGACCATTGCGTAGGTGAGAAAAATGGAAAAATCTTGACACGTAAGGAGGGAGCATTGGATGTTTGAAACATGTCAAGACGTAATTAGGGATGTCGCGGACTGTTCGCCGGCGAACTTGTTCGCGCGAACATCGACTGTTCGCGCTCGCCGAATGTTCGCGCTCGCCGAATGTTCGCGAACGTCGCGCGACGTTCGCCATTTTGGGTTCGCCTTACCTGGCGCTTTTTTTTGACCTCTCACCCCAGACCAGCAGATACATGGCAGCCAATCAGGAAGCTCTCCCTCCTGGACCACCCCCACACCCCCTGGACCACTCCCCTTCCATATATAAACTGAAGCCCTGCAGCGTTTTTTCATTCTGCCTGTGTGTGCTTGCAAGAGCTAGTGTAGGGAGAGAGCTGTTACTGATTTCACTGATTTCTTTGAGGGACAGTTGATAGTAAGTTTGCTGGCTAGTAATCTACTTGATACTGCTCTGTATTGGAGGGACAGAAGTCTGCAGGTATTTGAGGGACATTTTAGTTTAGGTAGCTTTGCTGGCTAGTAATCTACCTTCTACTGCAGTGCTCTGTATGTAGCTGCCTGCTGTGGGCACTGATCTCTTCTGATCTCATCTGCTGACTGCTGTAATAACCCAATAGTCCTTGTAAGGACTGCTTTTATTTTCTTTTTTGTTGTTTTACTTTGCTACTTTAACAGCCCAGTGCTATTAGTCTAGCTGTGTTGGGGAGTGGGACTGGTGTGCTGCTGTGCTGCTCCTAGTAGTTCAGCAGCAGCAACCCAAGAAATTTTTTTATTTTAATATACATATATTTTTTTTTTCTTTTACTTATCTTACTGTTCTTTAACGTGTACAGTGCTGTTGCTGTTCTTCATAGTAGTGCACCAATAGTAGTGCACTTGCAGGCATTATTTGCCCCAGTGTGTTCTTCAAACAACAACCATCTAGCTGTGTGAGCTTGTTCACATTCTGTCTAAATATCAATAATAATACCGTCTCCAGAAACACCACCCGAGTGACGTTTTTCAGGCAGCAATAATATATTCCGTATCCACTGCTGTAGTAGTGTATACGTTGACCTTGTAGGCCTTGTTTGCCCAGTGTGTTCTTCATTTTCAAACAACGGCCATCTAGCTGTGTGAGCTTGTTCACATTCTGTCTAAATATCAATAATAATACCATCTCTAGAAACACCACCCGAGTGACGTTTTTCAGGCAGCAATAATATATTCCGTATCCACTGCTGTAGTAGTGTATACGTTGACCTTGTAGGCCTTGTTTGCCCAGTGTGTTCTTCATCTTCAAACAACTCCTATCTAGCTGTGTGAGCTTGTTCACATTCTGTCTAAATATCAATAATAATACCGTCTCTAGAAACACCACCCGAGTGACGTTTTTCAGGCAGCAATAATATATTCCGTATCCACTGCTGTAGTAGTGTATACGTTGACCTTGTAGGCCTTGTTTGCCCAGTGTGTTCTTCATTTTCAAACAACTCCCATCTAGCTGTGTGAGCTTGTTCACATTCTGTCTAAATATCAATAATAATACCGTCTCTAGAAACACCACCCGGGTGACGTTTTTCAAGTAGCAATAATATATTCCGTATCCACTGCTGTAGTAGTGTATACGTTGACCTTGTAGGCATTGTTTGCCCAGTGTGTTCTTCATTTTCAAACAACGGCCATCTAGCTGTGTGAGCTTGTTCACATTCTGTCTAAATATCAATAATAATACCGTCTCCAGAAACACCGCCCGAGTGACGTTTTTCAAGCAGCAATAATATATTCCGTATCCACTGCTGTAGTAGTGTATACGTTGACCTTGTAGGCATTGTTTGCCCAGTGTGTTCTTCATTTTCAAACAACGGCCATCTAGCTGTGTGAGCTTGTTCACATTCTGTCTAAATATCAATAATAATACCGTCTCTAGAAACACCACCCGAGTGACGTTTTTCAGGCAGCAATAATATATTCCGTATCCACTGCTGTAGAAGTGTATACGTTGACCTTGTAGGCCTTGTTTGCCCAGTGTGTTCTTCATCTTCATTTTCAAACAACTCCCATCTAGCTGTGTGAGCTTGTTCACATTCTGTCTAAATATCAATAATAATACCGTCTCCAGAAACACCACCTGAGTTGTTGTTGTTGTTTTAAAAATAATGCCAGGCAAAGGCAGGCCGCCACGCAGAGGCACTAGGGGCCGTGCTGCTATGCTATCCTGTGGCCCTAGGAAATTGCCCAGTTTTAAAAAGGCAATGACCCTGAACTCCCAAAATGCTGAAGAGGTAGTTGACTGGCTTACACAGCACACCCCATCCTCTACCGTTTCTAACTTTACCACAAGATCCTCATCCTCCACTGCTATGGCCACCCCACGTAACACTTCCTCCACCACCGGCGCCCCTTCTTCACTGGAGTCAGAGGAGTTATTTTCACATGAGTTTCTTGAACTGAGTGATGCGCAACCATTATTGGCAGAAGAAGATGAAGGAGATGAGGACGTTACACCAGATTTAATTCTGGCAGAGAACACAACAGAGATGGACATAATGAGTGATGAGGAGTCCCCGCTGCTGCTTCCTTCTGTGAGCTGTCAGAAGAAATTGATGCATCTGAGGAGAATGAGGATGAGGAGATTGATGTTTTGTGGGTGCCCAGTAGAAGAGAGCAAGAGGAGGATAGTTCAGATGGAGAGACGGAGAGTCAGAGAGGCAGGAGGAGAATAAGACTTAGAAGAAGCAGGGAGGACAGCTCGCAGGGAACAGTAGGGCAATAACATGTATCGGCACCTGTGGTCAGCCGGCCAACGCACCCGCCATTGCCGCCAACGCCGCCGACTTCTACTGTTACCGCCAGATTGCCAGCCTCAAAAAGGTCAGCAGTGTGGGATTTTTTTAATGTGTGTGCCTCTGACAAAAGCGTTGTAATTTGCAATGAGTGCAGTCAGAAACTGAGTCTTGGGAAGCCCAACAGCCACATAGGTACAACTTCTATGCGAAGGCACATGAACGGCAAGCACAAAGCACTTTGGGAGCAACACCTCAAGGCAACAGGCAAACTAAAAGCCACCCTCCTTCTGGTCCAGCATCTTACTGCTCTACCTCTGCTGTCCTTGACCCGTCTGAACCACCCTCCACTCGCCTTCCACCTTGACCACCAGTTCCCATTCCCAGTCATCTGCCCCCAGCCAAGTTTCTGTGAGGGCCATGTTTGAGCGTAAGAAGCCAATGTCTGCGAGTCACCCCTTGCCCGGCGTCTGACAGCTGGCTTTTCCGCACTCTTAGCCCGCCAGCTTTTACCATACCAGCTGGTGGACTCTGAGGCCTTCCGCAAATTTGTAGCAATTGGGACACCGCAGTGGAAGGTACCCAGCCGCAATTTTTTTTCAAAAAAGGGAATACCACACCTGCTACCACCATGTGCAGAGCCAAGTCACCGCATCTCTGTCACTTAGTGTTGGGCCAAAGGTCCATATGACTACTGACGCATGGTCCTCCAAGCATGGTCAGGGCAGGTATGTCACCTTACACTGCCCACTGGGTGAACTTGGTAATGGCTGGGAAGCAGGAATGTGTGGCTCAACAACAACAGTGGAGTTGGTGTCACCGCCACGCGATTGCACGCGGTTCTGCCACCACCTCTACTCCTCCTTCGCTCTCTACCTCGTCTTCTTCCTCTTCTTCGTCCTCCTGCTGCTGGGTCCTCCTCCTCCACACCTGTGCACCCCCAGCTCCCCCTAGGCTATTCGACGTGCCAGGTACGCCGTTGTCATGCTGTCTTGGGGATGACGTGCCTGGAAAGCAGAAACCATACCGGATCTGTACTCCTGTCATCTCTGCAGTCACAGGCCGATCGGTGGCTGACCCCACACCAACTGAAGATCGGAAAAGTGGTGTGTGACAACGGAAGCAATCTGTTGGCAGCACTGAGACTGGGGCAATTAACACATTGCCCTGCATGGCACATGTTCTGAATTAATAGATCCAACGTATTTGTCTCGAAGTACCCAGGATTCCAGGACGTTCTCAGCAGTCCAGGAAGGTGTCGGCCCCATTTCAGACGGTCCACACAGCCATGGCACACCTTGCTGACATTCAGCAGCGGTACAACATGCAAGTCAGCGTGATTTGCGACAGCCAGACTCGCTGGAATCAACGCTCCTCATTGAACGTCTGCTGCCAACAACAAAGAGCCTCAACGAATACCTGTTGAACTGGTGTAGGACTGGATCTGCAGAGCGTGGGTATACCCCGTTCTGGTATGCCGATGCCCATGCAGCTCATCGCCCCTTTGAAAGGTTACAAATACTGGTCAAGTCGCACCCTTCCTTTCTCCTGAGCGTGCCGTGCGACGAGTGACAGATGAGGCTGTAGACCAGCGTGACGAGGACAGGAACGCACGATTCTGTCGGAATCACCAAACGAACCCAGCACCTGCTGCAACCAGGGAATTCAGAATGAGTCAAAGAGAAGGTGGCTTTGTGGAGGAGGAGACCACAAGGAGCAGGCTCCCAGGGGCTAGTGGTGACGCTTATTGGGACCCCGGCCCTAGAACGTGGGCTGGGGGAGGAGACCGGGATGATGCAGTCCTGATACAACGAGGCAAGCGGAGATGAACGTCTGCTCCAAACTGTAGAATGGGGTCTTTCATGCTGTCATGCTTTGAAGACCGATCACGAGCTTTAGGAGAAGACCTTACTGGGGTCGCGCACTCTACTAGACCCTCGGTACAGCAAAGGGGCAGAAATGTACCAAAACATACCACAAGTCTGTATAAGATGCTGCATTTACAAACAGCTCAAAACATGTTTACATGCTTTTAAGGTATGTAACTTGCAGGAACTCATCAACATCCAAGGCAGAGGTGCCAGTAATCTCCACAGCGCACCTGCAAAGACAAAGCAACTTTGGCCACTCTGTAACCGTCAGACATCAAATGTTTTTTTGTCCGAAGCAGCGCCAGAACCCTCTGGATCCACCCTCAAAGAACCCTCGACCGTCAGTAGCGACTACCTGGCATTAACTGCAGATATCGACAACTCACTGAGAGCGATGAACCCCTGACCTACTGGGTCGCAGCTTGATCTGTGCAAGCGTCACAATTGCCATGAACCTCTTCTCTGCCCCCTCAAGCTGCCTCTCAGAAAGACCTTACATCGCAGCAAGAGGATTGTACCGAAAGAGAACTCGCCCTAGGTCACAAAAGTGTGAATAACCTGACCTTTATTAAAATGAATGGATCCGAGGGTTACGCAACGCCGAAGAACTTGTTCTGCAGTTTCATTCTGACCCCCATAGCAGCCGTCCTTCTCTCCACGCCTATGACTCCAACACACAGCTGTCCTCTTAGCGTCCTCCTCCCCAACCACCGTTACAAACTGAGGTGCAAACCCTATCTGGTTAATTTGGAAATCCAGGAAATCCTGAGTTCTGGCTCTGTGCTCCAGTGGCTGTGACAAAAAAAATGAATATTTCAGCATAATGGCATAATTGTTTCTGGCCTCTGTGCCAGTGCTGGTGCAAAAAAAAGGATATTTTCAGCATTTATATGGCATAAGTGTTTCTGGCCTCTGGTCGAGTGCTGTGACAAAAAAAGGAATATTTCAAGCATTTATAGGCATATTTTCTGGTCTCTGTGCTCCAGTGGCTGTGACAAAAAAAAATGAATATTTTCAGCAAATAAAAGCGATATTTTGTCTGCCTCTTGCTGCAGTGACTGTGACAAAAAAAAATGAATATTTTCAGCATTTATATGGCATATTTTCGGCCTCTGGCTCAAGTGCTGTGACTAAAAAAAAGGAATATTCAGCATTATATGGCATATTTTCGGCCTCGTGCTCAGTGGCTGTGACAAAAAAAAGGAATATTCAGGCATGTATTATGGCATATGTTTCTGGCCTCTGTGCTGCAGTGGCTGCGCAAAAAAAATTAAATATTTCAGCATTTATATGCAATTTTCTGGGCCTCTGTGCTCTTATTCTGACATGTTTTCAAACACCCAATGCTCCCTCCTTACGTGTCAAGATCTTTCCATTTTCGATCACCTACCAACAAGGTCCTACTTACGTCTTGACATTTTTCAAACCCCATTGCTCCCCTCTTACGTGGCAAGATTTTTCATTTTCTCACCTTGACGCAATGCCGTCCACCCTTACGTCCTGACTTGTTTCAAAACATCCAATGCTCATCGCTTAAGTGTCAGAAATTCTTCCATTTTTCTCACCTACGCAGTGGTCCCCCTTACGTCTTGATCATGTTTCAACATCCAATGCTCGCCTACTATCAAATTTTCCCTTTTTGTTTTAAACCAACGCAATGGTCCCCCCTTCGTCCTGACTTGTTGTCAAAACATCCAATGCTCCCTCCTTAGGTGTCAAGATTTTTCCCCATTTTCTCACCTACACAATGGTCCCCCTTACGTCTTGACGTGGTTTCAAACACCATTGCTCCCTCCTTTACGTATCAAGCATCTTCCATTTTTCTCAAACCTATGCAATGTTCCCCCCTGACGTCCTGACTTGTTCAAACATCCCAATGCCCATCCGCACGTGTCAAGATTTTTCATTTTTTTCACCTTCACAATGTCCCCCTTTAACATCTTGACATGTTCAAATATCCAATGATTCCGTCCTGAGGTAGTAAAGATCTTTCCATTTTCTCACCACGCAATGGTCCCCCTTATGTCCTTAACTTTGTTTCAAACATCAATGCTCATCCTTAGTTTGTCAAGATTTTTCCATTTTTCGCACCTATGCAATGGTCCCCCCCTGAAATCCGACTTGTTTCAAACAATAAGAATGCTCCTCCTTACGTTGTCGAAGATTTTCCATTTTTCTCACCTACGTCCTGGACTTGTTTACAAACATCCAATGCTCATCCCTTAAGTGTCAAGATTTTTCCATGTTTTCTCACCTACGCATGGCGTCCCCCACTTACGTCTTACATGTTTCAAACATCAAACAATGCTCCGCTCCTTACGTGTCAAGATTTTTCCATTTTTCTCAACCTACACAAATGTCCCCCCTTACGTCTTGAGATTGTGTCAAACATCAATAATCCTCCTTTACGTGTCAAGATCTTCCAATTTTTACACCTACGCAAATGGTCCCCCCTTACGTCCTGACTTGTTTTCAAAACATCCCAAGCCTCCCTCCCCTTACCATTCAAAAGCTTTTCCATTTTTTATCACCTAGCGCAATGAATCCCACCCTTAAATCTTGACATTTTTCAAACAACTCCAATGCTCCCACCTTACGTGTCAAGATTTTTCATTTTTCTAACCTACGCAATGGTCCCCCCTATACAATCTTGACAGTTTCAAACATGCAATGCTCCCTCATTACAATTCAAATTTTTCTATTTTTCTCAGCTATTGCAATCGTCCCCCCTTACGTCCTGACTTGTTTCAGAACATCCAATGGCTATCCCTTAAGTGTCAAGATTTTTCATTTCTCTCAAACTATGCAATGGTCCCCCCCTTACGTTACTGACTTGTTTCAAACTTCAAACGCGCTCCCTCCTTACGTCTTCAAGATTTTTCCATTTTCTCACATACAAAATGGTAACCCCTTATGTCGACTTGTTCGAACATCCAATGCTCATCCCTTGTGTAAAGATTTTTCCATTTTTCTCACCTACGCAATTGTTCCCCCTTACGTCTGACTTGTTTTCAAACAATCCTAATGCTCCTCCTTACGTGTCCAGATTTTTATATTTTTCTCACCTACGCAATTGGTCCCACCTTACATCTTGGACCTGATTCAAACACCCCAAATGCTCGCCTCCTTACGTGTCAAGATTTTTTCATTTTTTCTCACCTACGCAATGGTGCACCCTTATGTTTGCATGTTTCAACACCAATGCTCCCTCCACGTGTCAAGAGTTTTATCCATGTTTCTCACCTACGCAATGTCCCCTCTTACGTACTGGACTTTGTTCAAACATCCCAACGCTCCTCCTTACGTGTCAAGATTTTTTCCATTTTTCTACCTACACAGATGTCCCCCCTTACGTCTGACATGTTTTCAAAACATCAATGCTCGTCCCTTAAGTGTCAAGAATTTTTACATTTTCTCACCTACGCAATTGGTCCCGCCTTATGTACTACTTTGTTTTAAAGACACCCAACGCTCCCTCATATACGTACTGCGTCAAGATTATTTCCATTTTTCTCACCTACGCAAATGGTCCCCCTTTACGTCCTCACTTGTTTCAAACATTCCAATGCTCCCTTCTTACTATTCAAAAATTTTCCATTTTTCTCACCTACACAATGGTCCCCCCTTACATCTTGACATGTTTCAAACATCAATGCTCATCCCTTAAGTGTCCAAGATATTTTCCCAGCCTTCGCAATGGTTTCCCCCCTTACGTCCTGACTTGTTCAAACATCCAATGGTGGGGGCGCTCCCCTCCTTACTATTCAAAATTTTTTCTAATTTTCTCACCTACGCAATGGTCCCCCCTTACATCTTGACATGTTTCAAACTCCCAATGCTCCCTCCTTACGTGTCAAGATTTTTTCATTTTCTCACCTACGCAATGGGCACCCTTATGTCTTGACATGTTTCAAACAACCCAATGCTGCCCTCCTTACGTGTCAAGATTTTTCCAATGTTTCTTCACCTTACGCCAATGGTCCCTTCTACGTACTGACTTGTTTCCAAACATCCCAACGTTCCTCCTTACGTGTCAAGATTTTTCCATGTTTCTCACCTACGCAATGGTCCCTTCTTACGTACTGACTTGTTTCAAACATCCAACGCTTCCTCCTTACGTGTCAAGATTTTTCCATTTTTCTTACCTAAACAATGGTCCCCCCTTACGTCTTGACATGTTTCAAACATCCAATGCTCATCCCTTAAGTGTCAAGATTTTTCCATTTCTCTCACCTATGCAATGTTACCCCCTTACGTCCTGACTTGTTTCAATCATCCAATGCTCATCCTTAAGTGTCAAGATTTTTCCATTTTTCTCACCTACGCAATGGTCCCCCCTTACGTCCTCACTTGTTTCCAAGATCCAATGCTCCCTTCTTACTACTCAAAATTTTTTCTAATTTTCTCACCTCCGCAATGGTCCCACCTTACATCTTGACATGTTTCAAACACCCAATGCTCCCTCCTTACGTGTCAAGATTTTTTCATTTTTCTCACCTACGCAATGGTGCACCCTTATGTCTTGACATGTTTCAAACACCCAATGCTCCCTCCTTACGTGTCAAGATTTTTCCATGTTTCTCACCTACGCAATGGTCCCCTCTTACGTACTGACTTGTTTCAAACATCCAACGCTCCCTCCTTACGTGTCAAGATTTTTCCATTTTTCTTACCTACACAATGGTCCCCCCTTACGTCTTGACATGTTTCAAACATCCAATGCTCGTCCCTTAAGTGTCAAGATTTTTCCATTTCTCTCAACTATGCAATGGTCCCCCTTACGTATGACTTGTTTCAAACTTCCAACGCTCCCTCCTTACGTGTCAAGATTTTTCCATTTTTCTCACCTACGCAATGGTCCCGCCTTATGTCCTGACTTGTTTCGAACATCCAATGCTCATCCCTTGTGTAAAGATTTTTCCATTTTTCTCACCTACGCAATGGTCCCCCCTTACGTCCTGACTTGTTTCAAACATCCAATGCTCCCTCCTTACGTGTCAAGATTTTTATATTTTTCTCACCTACGCAATGGTCCCACCTTACATCTTGACCTGTTTCAAACACCCAATGCTCCCTCCTTACGTGTCAAGATTTTTCCATTTTTCTCACCTATGCAATGGTCCCCCTTACGTCCTGACTTGTTTCAAACACCCAATGCTCCCTCCTTACGTGTCAAGATTTTTCCATGTTTCTCACCTACGCAATGGTCCCCTCTTACGTACTGACTTGTTTCAAACATCCAACGCTCCCTCCTTACGTGTCAAGATTTTTCCATTTTTCTTACCTACACAATGGTCCCCCCTTACGTCTTGACATGTTTCAAACATCCAATGCTCGTCCTTAAGTGTCAAGATTTTTCCATTTCTCTCAACTATGCAATGGTCCCCCTTACGTACTGACTTGTTTCAAACTTCCAACGCTCCCTCCTTACGTGTCAAGATTTTTCCATTTTTCTCACCTACGCAATGGTCCCCCTTATGTCCTGACTTGTTTCGAACATCCAATGCTCATCCCTTGTGTAAAGATTTTTCCATTTTTCTCACCTACGCAATGGTCCCCCCCTTACGTCCTGACTTGTTTCAAACATCCAATGCTCCCTCCTTACGTGTCAAGATTTTTATATTTTTCTCACCTACGCAATGGTCCCACCTTACATCTTGACCTGTTTCAAACACCCAATGCTCCCTCCTTACGTGTCAAGATTTTTTCATTTTTCTCACCTACGCAATGGTGCACCCTTATGTCTTGACATGTTTCAAACACCCAATGCTCCCTCCTTACGTGTCAAGATTTTTCCATGTTTCTCACCTACGCAATGGTCCCCTCTTACGTACTGACTTGTTTCAAACATCCAACGCTCCCTCCTTACGTGTCAAGATTTTTCCATTTTTCTTACCTACACAATGGTCCCCCCTTACGTCTTGACATGTTTCAAACATCCAATGCTCGTCCCTTAAGTGTCAAGATTTTTCATTTTTCTCACCTACGCAATGGTCCCGCCTTATGTACTGACTTGTTTTAAACACCCAACGCTCCCTCATTACGTGTCAAGATTTTTCCATTTTTCTCACCTACGCAATGGTCCCCCCTTACGTCCTCACTTGTTTCAAACATCCAATGCTCCCTTCTTACTATTCAAAATTTTTCCATTTTTCTCACCTACACAATGGTCCCCCCTTACATCTTGACATGTTTCAAACATCCAATGCTCATCCTTAAGTGTCAAGATTTTTCCCACCTTCGCAATGGTCCCCCCTTACGTCCTGACTTGTTTCAAACATCCAATGCTCCCTCCTTACTATTCAAAATTTTTTCTAATTTTCTCACCTACGCAATGGTCCCCCTTACATCTTGACATGTTTCAAACTCCCAATGCTCCCTCCTTACGTGTCAAGATTTTTTCATTTTTCTCACCTACGCAATGGTGCACCCTTATGTCTTGACATGTTTCAAACACCCAATGCTCCCTCCTTACGTGTCAAGATTTTTCCATGTTTCTCACCTACGCAATGGTCCCTTCTTACGTACTGACTTGTTTCAAACATCCAACGCTTCCTCCTTACGTGTCAAGATTTTTCCATGTTTCTCACCTACGCAATGGTCCCTTCTTACGTACTGACTTGTTTCAAACATCCAACGCTTCCTCCTTACGTGTCAAGATTTTTCCATTTTTCTTACCTAAACAATGGTCCCCCCTTACGTCTTGACATGTTTCAAACATCCAATGCTCATCCCTTAAGTGTCAAGATTTTTCCATTTTTCTCACCTAAGCAATGGTCCCCCCTTACGTCCTGACATGTTTCAAACATCCAATGCTCCCTCCGTACGTGTCAAAATTTTTCCATTTTTCTCTCCTACGCAATGGTCCTCCCTTACGTCCTGACTTTTTTTTCAAACATCCAATGCTCATCCTTAATTGTCAAGATTTTTTCCATTTTGCTAACCTAATCAATGGTCCCCCCTTACTTCCTGACTTGTTTCAAACATCCAATGCTCATCCTTAGGTGTCAAGATTTTTCCATTTTTCTCACCTACGCAATGGTCCCCCCTTACGTCTTGACATGTTCCAAACATCCAATGCTCCCTCCTTATGTGTCAAGATTTTTCCATTTTTCTCACCTACACAATGGTCCCCCTTACATCTTGACATGTTTCAAACATCCAATGCTCCGTCCTTAGGTGTCAAGATTTTTCCATTTTTCTCACCTACGCAATGGTCCCCCCTTACGTCTTGACTTGTTTCAAACATCCAATGCTCATCCCTTAAGTGTCAAGATTTTTTCATTTTTCTCACCTATGCAATGTTACCCCCTTACGTCCTGACTTGTTTCAAACATCCAATGCTCATCCCTTAATGTCAAGATTTTTCATTTTTCTCACTACGCAATGGTCCCCTAATGTCCTTACTTGTTTCAAACATCCAATGCTCATCCTTAAGTGACAAGATTTTTGAATTTTTCTCACCTACGCATTGTTCCCCCTACGTCTTGACATATTTCAAACACCAATGATTTCCCTTACGTGTCAATATTTTTCGATTTTTCTCACCAACGCAATGGTCCCCACTTTCGTCTTGACATGTTTCAAACAACCAATGCTCCCTCCTTACGTGTAAAGATTTTTCCATTTTTCTCACCTACGCAATGTCCCCCCTTACGTCTGACATGTTTCAAACATCCAATGCTCCTCCTTACGTGTCAAATTTTTCCATTTTTCTCTCCTACGCAATGGTCCCCCCTTACGTCCTGACTTTTTTCAAACATCCAATGCTCATCCCTTAATTGTCAAGATTTTTCCATTTTGCTAACCTACGCAATGGTCCCCTCGTACGTCCTGACTTGTTTCAAACAACCAATGCTCCCTCCTTACGTGTCAAGATTTTTCCATTTTTCTCACCTACGCAATGGTCCCCCCTTACGTCTTGACATGTTTCAAACAGCCAATGCTCCCTCCTTACGTGTCAAGATTTTTCCATTTTTCTCACCTACGCAATGGTCCCCCCTTACGTACTGACTTGTTTCAAACATCCAACGCTCCTCCTTACTTTTCAAGATTTTTTTTTTCTCACCTACGCAATGGTCCCCCTTACGTCTGACTTGTTTCAAACATCCCCCTTACGTCCTGTGTTGTTTCAGGAGATCCCTTACGTCCTGACTTGTTTCAAACATCCAATGCTCATCCCTAAAGTGTCAAGATTTTTCCATTTTTCTCAACTACGCAATGGTCCCCCCTTACGTCTTGACATGTTTCAAACATCCAATGCTCCCTCCTTACTATTCAAAATTTTTCCATTTTTCTCTTACGCAATGGTCCCCCTTACATCTTGACATGTTTCAAACATCCAATGCTCCCTCCTTTCGTGTCAAGATTTTTCCATTTTTCTCACCTACGCAATGGTCCCCCCTTACGTCTTGACATGTTTCAAACACCCAATGCTTCCTCCTTAAGTGTCAAGATTTTTCCATTTTTTCTCACCTACGCAATGGTCCCCTCTTACGTCTTGACATGTTTCAAACATCCAATGCTCCCTCCTTAGTGTCAAGATTTTTCCATTTTTCTCTCCTACACAATGGTCCCCCCTCACGTCTTGACGTGTTTCAAACATCCAATGCTCCCTCTTTACGTGTCAAGATTTTTCCATTTTCTCTCCTACGCAATTGTCCTACCTTACATCTTGACATTTTCAAACACCATTGCTCCTACTTACGTGTCAAGATTTTTCCATTTTTCTCACCTACGCAATGGTCCCCCCCTTACGTCCTGACTTGTTTCAAACAACCAATGCTCATTCCTTACGTGTCAAGATTTTTTCATTTTTCTCACCTACGCAATGGTCCCCCTTACGTCTTGACATGTTTCAAACATCCAATGCTCCTCCTTAGGTGTCAAGATTTTCCATTTTTCCCACCTACGCAATGGTCCTCCCTTATGTCCTGACTTGTTTCAGACATCCAATGCTCATCCCTTAAGTGTCAAGATTTTTCCATTTTTCTCACCTACGCAATGGTCCCCCCTTACGTCCTGACTTGTTTCAAACATCCAATGCTCATCCCTTAAGTGTCAAGATTTTTCCATTTTTCTCACCTACGTAATGGTCCCCTCTTACGTCCTGTCTTCTTATGAACGCCCAATGCTCCCTCCTTACGTGTCAAGATTTTTTTTCTCACACAATGGTCCTACCTTACGTCTTGACATTTTTCAAACACCCATTGCTCCCTCGTTACGTGGCAAGATTTTTCCATTTTCTCACCTGCAATGTCCACCCTTACGTCCTGACTTGTTTCAAACATCCAATGCTCATCGCTTAAGTGTCAAAATTCTTCCATTTTTCTCACCTACGCAGTGGTCCCCCTTTACGTCTTGACATGTTTCAAACATCCAATGCTCCCTCCTTACGTGTCAAGATTTTTCCATTTTTCTCACCTACGAAATGGTCCCCCCTTACGTCTTGACATGTTTCAAACATCCCAATGCTCCCTACTATTCAAGATTTTTCCTTTTTGTTTTAACCAACGCAATGGTCCCCCCTTACGTCCTGACTTGTTTCAAACATCCAATGCTCCCTCCTTAGGTGTCAAGATTTTTTCCATTTTTCTCACCTACACAATGGTCCCCCCTTACGTCTTGACGTGTTTCAAACACCCATTTGCTCCCTCCTTACGTATCAAGACTTTCCATTTTTCTCACCTTATGCAATGGTCCCCCCTGACGTCCTTACTTGTTTCAAACACCCAATGCTCCATCCGCACGTGTCAAGATTTTTTCATTTTTTTCACCTTCACAATGGTCCCCCTTTACATCTTGACATGTTTCAAAATATCCAATGATCCGTCCTTAGGTGTAAAGATTCTTCCATTTTTCTTACCTACGCAAATGGTCCCCCCTTATGTCCTTACTTGTTTCAAACATCCAATGCTCATCCCTTAAGTGTCAAGATTTTTTCCATTTTTCTCACCTATGCAATGGTCCCCCCTTAAATCCTGACTTGTTTCAAAACAACGAATGCTCCCTCCTTACGTGTCAAGATTTTTCCATTTTTCTCACCTACGTCCTGACTTGTTTCAAACATCCAATGCTCATCCCTTAAGTGTCAAGATTTTTTCCATTTTTCTCACCTACGCAATGGTCCCCCCTTACGTCTTGACATGTTTCAAACATCCAATGCTCCCTCCTTACTATTCAAAATTTTTCCATTTTTTTCAACTACGCAATGGTCCCCCCTTACGTGTTGACATTTTTCAAAACACCCCATTGCTCCCTCCTTACGTGTCAGATTTTTCCATTTTTCTCACCTACACAATGGTCCCCCTTACGTCTTGAGATGTTTCAAACATCCAAATAATCCGTCCTTACGTGTCAAGATTCTTCCATTTTTTACACCTACGCAATGGTCCCCCCTTACGTCCTGACTTGTTTCAAACATCCAATGCTCATCCCTTAAGTGTCAAGATTTTTTCCATTTTTCTCACCTACGCAATGGTCCCCCCTTACGTCTTGACATGTTTCAAACATCCAATGCTCCCTCCTTACTATTCAAAATTTTTCCATTTTTATCACCTACGCAATGATCCACACCCTTAAATCTTGACATTTTTCAAACATTCCAATGCTCCCACCTTACGTGTCAAGATTCTTCATTTTTCTAACCTACGCAATGGTCCCCCCTTACATCTTGACATGTTTCAAACATGCAGTGCTCCCTCTTTACAATTCAAAATTTTTCCATTTTTCTCACCTATGCAATGGTCCCCCCTTACGTCCTGACTTGTTTCAAACATCCAATGCTCATCCCTTAAGTGTCAAGATTTTTCCATATTTCTCACCTACGCAATGGTCCACCCTTACGTCCTGACTTGTTTAAAACATCCAATGTTCATCCCTTAAGTGTCAAGATTTTTCCCATTTTTCTCACCTACGCAATTGTCCCCCCTTATGTCTTGACATGTTTCAAACATCCAATACTCCCTCCTTACGTGTCAAGATTTTTCCATTTTTCTAACCTACGCAATGGTCCCCCCTTACATCTTGACATGTTTCAAACATGCAATGCTCCCCTCATTACAATTCAAAATTTTTCCATTTTTCTCACCTATGCAATGGTCCCCGCTTACGTCCTGACTTGTTTCAAACATCCAATGCTCATCCCTTAAGTGTCAAGATTTTTCCATATTTCTCACCTACGCAATGGTCCACCCTTACGTCCTGACTTGTTTAAAACATCCAATGCTCATCCCTTAAGTGTCAAGATTTTTCCATTTTTCTCACCTACGCAATGGTCCACCCTTACGTCTTGACATGTTTCAAACATCCAATGCTCATCTCTTAAGTGTCAAGATTTTTCCATTTTTCTCACCTACGCAATGGTCCCCCCTTACGTACTGATTTGTTTCAAACATCCAACGCTCCCTCCTTACGTGTCAAGATTTTTCCATTTTTCTTACCTACACAATGGTCCCCCCTTACGTCTTGACAAGTTCCAAACATCCAATGCTCCCTCCTTATGTGTCAAGATTTTTCCATTTTTCTCACCTACACAATGGTCCCCCTTACATCTTGACATGTTTCAAGCATGCAATGCTCCGTCCTTAGGTGTCAAGATTTTTCCATTTTTCTCACCTACGCAATGGTCCCCCCTTACGTCTTGACTTGTTTCAAACATCCAATGCTCATCCCTTAAGTGTCAAGATTTTTCCATTTTTCTCACCTACGCAATGGTCCACACCCTTACGTCCTGACTTGTTTCAAACATCCAATGCTCATCCCTTAAGTGTCAAGATTTTTCCATTTTTCTCACCTACGCAATGGACCCCCCTTATTCTTGACATGTTTCAAACAACCAATGCTCCCTCCTTACGTGTCAAGAATTTTCCATTTTTCTCACCTACGCAATGGTCCCTCCTTACGTCTTGACATGTTTCAAACATCCAATGCTCCCTCCTTACGTGTTAGTATTTTTCCATTTTTCTCACCTACGCAATGTTTCCCCCTTACGTCCTGACTTTTTTCAAACATCCAATGCTCATCCCTTAGGTGTCAAGACGTTTCCATTTTTCTCACCTACGCAATGGTCCCCCCTTACGTCTTGACATGTTTCAAACAACCAATGCTCCCTCCTTATGTGTCAATATTTTTCCATTTTTCTCACCTACATAATGGTCCTACCTTACGTCTAGACATTTTTCAAACACCCAATGCTCCCTCGTTACGTGGCAAGATTTTTCCATTTTCTCACCTACGCAATGGTCACCCCTTACGTCCTGACTTGTTTCAAACATCCAATGCTCCCTCCTTACGTGTCAAGATTTTTCCATTTTTCTCACCTACGCAGTGGTCCCCCCCTTACGTCTTGACATATTTCAAACATCCAATGCTCCCTCCTTACGTGTCAAGATTTTTCCATTTTTCTCACCTACGCAATGGTCCCCCCTTACTGTATTGACCTGTTTCAAACATCCAATGCTCATCCCTTAAGTGTCAAGATTTTTCCATTTTTCTCAACCTAAGCAATTGACCCCCTTACGTCCTGATTGTTGCAAACATCCAATGCTCATTCCTTAAGTGTCAAGATTTTTCCATTTTTCTCACCTACGCATTGGTCCCCCCTTACGTCTTGACGTGTTTCAAACACCCAATGCTTCCTCCTTACTTGTCAAGATTTTTCCATTTTTTCTCACCTACGAAATGGCTCCCCCCTTACGTCCTGACTTGTTTCAAACATCAATGCTCCCTCCTAACTATTCAAAATTTTTCCATTTTTCTCACCTACGCAATGGTCCCCCCCTTATGTCCTGAGTTGTTTCAAACATCCAATGCTCCCTCCTTACCATTCAAAATTTTTCCATTTTTATCACCTTACGCAATGATCCCCCTCTTAAATCTTGACATTTTTCAAACATCCAATGCTCCAACCTTACGTGTTAGATTTTTTCATTTTTCTGACCAACGCAATGGTCAACCCTTATGTCTTGACATGTTTCAAACACCCAATGCTCCCTCCTTACGTGTCAAGATCTTTCCATTTTTCTCACCTACACCATGGTCCTACCTTACGTCTTGACATTTTTCAAACACCCATTGCTCCCTCGTTACGTGGCAAGATTTTTCCATTTTCTCACCTACGCAATGGTCCCCCCTTACGTCTTGATTGTTGCAACATCCAATGCTCATTCCTTAAGTGTCAAGATTTTCCATTTTTCTCACTTGCGTCTTGACGTGTTTCAAACACCCAATGCTTCCTCCTTACTTGTCAAGATTTTTCCCATTTTTCTCACCTACGAAATGGTCCCCCCTTACGTCCTGACTTGTTTCAAACATCCAATGCTCATCCCTTAAGTGTCAAGATTTTTCCATTTTTCTCACCTATGCAATGGTCCACCCTTACGTCCTGACTTGTTTCAAACAACCAATGCTCCCTCCTTACATGTCAAGATTTTTCAATTTTTCTCACCTACGCAATGGTCCCCCCTTATGTCCTAACTTGTTTCAAACATCCAATGCTCATCCCTTAAGTGTCAAGATTTTTCCATTTTTCTCACCTATGCAATGGTCCCCCTTTAAATCCTGACTTGTTTCAAGCAACCAATGCTCCTCCTTACGTGTCAAGATTTTTCCATTTTTCTCACCTACGTCCTGACTTGTTTCAAACATCCAATGCTCATCCCTTTAGGGTCAAGATTTTTCCATTTTTCTCACCTACGCAATGGTCCCCCTTACATCTTGACATGTTTCAAACATCCAATGCTCCCTCCTTACTATTCAAAATGTTTCCATTTTTCTCACCTACGCAATGGTCCCCCCTTACGTCTTGACATTTTCAAACACCCATTGCTCCCTCCTTACGTGTCAAGATTTTTCCATTTTTCTCACCTATACAATGGTCTCCCTTTACGTCTTGAGATGTTTCAAACATACAATAATCCCTCCTTAGGTGTCAAGATTCTTCCATTTTTTACACCTACGCAATGGTCCCCCCTTACGTCCTGACTTGTTTCAAACATCCAATGCTCCCATCTTACCATTCAAAATTTTTCCATTTTTATCACCTACGCAATGATCCCACCCTTAAATCTTGACATTTTTCAAACATCCTATGCTCCCACCTTACGTGTCAAGATTTTTTCATTTTTCTCACCAACGCAATGGTCCACCCTTATGTCTTGACATGTTTCAAACAGCCAATGATCCCTCCTTACGTGTCAAGATTTTTCCATTTTTCTCACCTATGCAATGGTCCCCCCTTACGTACTGACTTGTTTAAAACATCCAATGCTCATGCCTTAAGTGTCAAGATTTTTCCATTTTTCTCACCTACGCAATGGTCCCCCCTTTTGTCTTGACATGTTTCAAACATCCAATGCTCCCTCATTACAATTCAAAATTTTTCCATTTTTCTCACTTACGCAATGGTGCCTACTTACGTCCTGACTTTTTCAAACATCCAATGCTCATCCCTTAAATGTCAAGATTTTTCCATTTTTCTCACTTACGCAATGGTCCACCCTTACGTCCTGACTTGTTTCAAACATCCAATGCTCATCCCTTAAGTGTAAAGATCTTTCCTTTTTTCTCACCTACGCAATGGTCCCCCCTTACGTCTTGACATGTTTCAAACACCCAATGCTCCCTCCTTACGTGTCAAGATTTTTCCATTTCCTCACCTACCGAATGGTCCCCCTTACATCTTGACATGTTTCAAACATCCAATGCTCCGTCCTTAGGTGTCAAGATTTTCCATTTTTCTCACCTACGCAATGGTCCCCCCTTACGTACTGATTTGTTTCAAACAACCAACGCTCCCTCCTTACGTGTCAAGATTTTTCCATTTTTCTCACCTAGGCAATGGTCCACCCTTACGTCCTGACTTGTTTCAAACATCCAATGCTCATCCCTTAAGTGTAAAGATCTTTCCATTTTTCTCACCTACCCAATGGTCCCCCTTACATCTTGACATGTTTCAAACATCCAATGCTCCGTCCTTAGGTGTCAAGATTTTCCATTTTTCTCACCTACGCATTGGTCCCCCCTTACGTCTTGACATGTTTCAAACATCCAATGCTCCCTACTATTCAAGATTTTTCCTTTTTTTTTAATCTACGCAATGGTCCCCCCTTACGTCCTGACTTGTTTCAAACATCCAATGCTCCCTCCTTAGGTGTCAAGATTTTTCCATTTTTCTCACCTACACAATGGTCCCCTTACGTCTTGACGTGTTTCAAACATCCAATGCTCCCTCTTTACGTGTGAAGATTTTTCCATTTTCTCTCCTACACAATGGTCCTATCTTACATCTTGACATTTTTCAAACACCCATTGCTCCCTCCTTAAGTATCAAGATTTTTCCATTTTTCTCACCTATGCCGTGGTCCCCTTTACGTCCTGACATGTTTCAAACATCCAATGCTCATCCCTTAAGTGTCAAGATTTTTCAATTTTTCTCACCTACGCAATGGTCCACCCTTACGTCCTGACTTGTTTCAAACATCCAATGCTCATCCCTTAAGTGTCAAGATTTTTCCATTTTTCTCACCTACGCAATCGACCCCCTTAGTCTTGACATGTTTGAAACATCCAATGCTCCCTCCTTACGTGTCAACAATTTTCCATTTTTCTCACCTACGCATTGGTCCCCCCTTACGTCTTGACATGTTTCAAACATTCAATGCTCCCTCTTTACGCAATGGTCCCCCATTACGTATTGACATGTTTCAAACAACCAATGCTCCCTCCTTACGTGTCAAGATTTTCCATTTTTCTCACCTACGCAATGGTCCACCCTTACGTCCTGACTTGTTTCAAACATCCAATGCTCATCCTTAAGTGTCAAGATTTTTCCATTTTTCTCACCTACACAATGTCCCCCCTTACGTCTTGACATGTTTAAAACATCCAATGCTCCCTCCTTACGTATCAAGATAATTCAATTTTTCTCACCTACACAATGGTCCCCCCTTACGTCTTGACATGTTTCAAACATTCAATGCTCCCTCTTTACGCAATGGTCCCCCATTATGTATTGACATGTTTCAAACATCCAATGCTCCGTCCTTAGGTGTCAAGATTTTTCCATTTTCTCACCTACGCATTGGTCCCCCCTTACGTCTTGACATGTTTCAAACATCCAATGCTCCCTACTATTCAAGATTTTTCCTTTTTTTTTAATCTACGCAATGGTCCCCCCTTACGTCCTGACTTGTTTCAAACATCCAATGCTCCCTCCTTAGGTGTCAAGATTTTTCCATTTTTCTCACCTACACAATGGTCCCCTTACGTCTTGACGTGTTTCAAACATCCAATGCTCCCTCTTTACGTGTGAAGATTTTTCCATTTTTCTCTCCTACACAATGGTCCTATCTTACATCTTGACATTTTTCAAACACCCATTGCTCCCTCCTTAAGTATCAAGATTTTTCCATTTTTCTCACCTATGCCGTGGTCCCCCTTTACGTCCCTGATCTTGTTTCAAACATACCTCTGCCCTCCATCTTCACGTGTCAAACAAATTTTCATTTTACAATCACCTACGAATCCTCTCCCCCTTACGTCCTGACATTTTCAAACATCCAATGATCCGTCCTTAGTGTCAAATTCTCCATTTTTTCCCATCTTACGCCAAAAAATGCCGTCCTCCCTTATGTCCTGACTTGTTTCAACCACCAATGCGCTCATCCCTTAAAGTGTCAAATTTTCCTAATTCTTTCTTTCATCCTACGCCAATGGCCCCCCCTTACGTCAACTGACTTGTTCAAACATCCAAGCTCATCCCCTTAATGTCCCAAGATTTTCATTTTTCTCACCTACGTATATAGGTCCCCCCTTACGTCCTCCCCGTCTTCTATAACGCACAAAACCTCCCTTCGTCACTTTGTCAAGTATTTTTCCATTTCCTCACTCTTACGCAATTAACCCCCTCTAACTACCTTACCATTTTTCAAAAATCCAATGCACGCTCCCTAACCAATCAAATTTTTTCAATTTTTCTCAACCCTACGCAATGTCCCCCCCTTCACCGTCTCTGATTGTTGAATCAAACATCATCCCACATGCCTCATTTCCTTAAAAGTTTGTCTAACATTTTGTCCATTTTCTCACTTGCGTCTTGACTGTTTTCAAACACCCACTGCTCCACCCCCCCACTTTCAAGATTTTTCCCTTTCTCACCTACCTGAAAGTGGTCCCCCCTTAAAACGTCGAACTGACTTTTCAAACACCCAATGTCCCCTCCTAACTATTCAACCCCAATTTTCCATTTTCCCACCTACGCTAATGTCCCCCCTTAATAGTCCTGATGTTCTTCAAAAACATCCAATGAACTACCCTCCAACCATTCAAATTCCCCATTTTATCACCCTTACGCAATTATCCCCCCCTTAAATCTTAATTCTTTCATACATCCAATTGACATCCAACCTACGTGTTAGATCTTTTTTCATTTTTCGACCAACGCACCAGGTCAACCCTTACCCTCTGTCGACATGTGTCAAACACCCAATCTCCCCTCCTTACGTCGTCAAGATTCTCTTCCATTTTCCACTAACACCCCTTACACCACAATGGTCCTTACCTTACTGTCTTGACATCTTTTCAAACATCCCATTGTGCTCCCTCCGTATACGTGGCAAGATTTTCCATGTCTACACCCCTACCCAAATAAGTCCACCCTCCACGTTCTTCTTTGACTGTTTCAAAACATCCAATTTTTATCATCGCCCTTAACCTTCAGAATTCTTCCATTTTTCTCACCTACGCAAGTTAAGATCCCCCTTTACGTCCCCTGACAGTCAAACATCCAATGCTCCCTACTATTCAGCCATTTCCTTCTTTTTGTTTTAAAAAACCAATCCGCCCCAATTTCCCCTCTTACTCCTGACTTTTCTAAACATCCCACATGCTCCCCCTATAACCGGTGTCAAACCTTCTTCCATTTTTTCTCACCTACACAAATGTCACCCCTTCATGTAACTTGTACCTTTTGTTTCCATAACAACCCACAATCAACCCCCTCTCTACTAAATACAAATCTCTCATTTTTCTCACCTATGCAATGAATCCCCCGATCGTCCCCTGACTTTGTCTTCTAAGTACCCATTCCAATCTCATACCCGCACCCGTGTCAATGAAATTTTTCATCTTTTTCAAACACTCCCCCAATGTCCCCCTTCCTCACATCCTTATCATGAATCAAATCATTCCAATTATCCGTTCCTTATGTGTAAAGATTCTTCCATTTCTCACTCTACCAATGCCCCCCCCTTATTTCCTTCAACTTGTTTCCACAAACATCCCCCAATGCTCATCCTTAAGTGTCAAGATTTTCCATTTCTCAACCTATCCAAGTCCCCCTTAATATACACCTGACCCGTCTTATTCTACAATCTTAAAGAATTCTCCCTCTCTTACGTCGTCTCTTCAAAAACCTTTTCCCATTTTTAACATCACCAGACCCCCTCTGACTTTGGTTTCAAACATCCCCATATTTCTCCTATCCCCTTCAAAACGGTCAAATTTCTTTCCAGCTTCTCACTACGCAAATGTCCCCCCTTACTTCTGACATGTTAAAACATCCAATGCTCCTCCCTTACGTGTCAAGAATTTTCCATTTTCTCCCACCGACACAATCCGTCCCCCCTACGTCCTTGATAGATGTTCCACACCATAAACATCCATGAAATCCTGTCCTTACCGTGTCATAGATTTAACTTCCATTTTTACACCTACCTAATGCGTCCCCCCCTTACCGTCTCATTAACTGTTTCACCCACATCCAAATGCTCCCTCCGTACCATCAAAATTTTCCCATTTTTAATCACCTACGCCCAATGAACCCACCCCTTAAATCTTTGACATTTTTCAAACATCCAATTTAATGCTCCCCACCATTACTTCCCAAATTTTCCATCTTTCTAACCTACGCCAATTCCCCCCTTACCCATCTTGACAGCGCAAACATCTGAACAAGCTCTCTTCCATATCAATTCAAAATTTTTTCTGATTTTCTCAGCCCTACTCCAATCGTCCCCCCTTACTCCTGACTTGTTTCAAACATCCACATGCCTCATCCCTTAAAAGTGTACAAGATTTTCCATATTTCCCACCTACGCAATGTCCACCCAAAAACTTCCGGACTCTGAATTACAACTATTTTCATAAAATCCTCATCCCTACCCATGTCAAATTTTCCATTGTTCTCACCTAACGCAATTGTCCCCCCTTCCATCTTACATTTCAAACATCCAATCTACCCTCCTTTATGTGTCAAGAATTAATTAAACCATTTCCTCCAACCCTACGCGTCAATACGTCCTCCCCTTTATTTCCAGAAAACTCCGTTTCAAACATCCCAATCCTCCTCTACGTGTCAAGATCTTCCATTTTCCTCACCTATCCACAATAGGTCCCCAACCCCCCTTAATACGTCTTGACCCATGTTTCAAACAAAATCTCAATTTGTTCTCCTCCTTAAAACGTGTCAATTTATTTCCATTTGTCTCACCATACCCAATGCGTCCCCCCTTACATCCCCCTTGACATGTTCAAACATCCCAAGCTCCTATCCTTAGTGTCAAATTTTCCATTTTCTCACCTACCGCAATCGTCCCCCTTACGTCTTACATGTGTTCAAACAACCAAAGCTCATCACTTACTGTCAATATTTTCCATTTCTCACCTACACAACCCTCCAACCTACGTCAGACATTTTTCAAAACACCCCATTGCTCCCTCGTTACTCGGCAAATTTTCCATTTTCACCTTACCAATGTACCACCCCCTTATGTCCATTGACATGTTCAAACAATAAAACCAATTCTCCCTCCTCCTACTGTCAAATTTTCCATTGTTTTTCTCTACCCACCAAATGTCCACCAAAATACATCTTGACATGTTCAAACATCCAATGCTCCCGCCACAGCTTCAAGATTTCCATTGTCTCACCTACGCAATGTCCCCCCTTACTCATTACATGATCCCACACCAAATGCTCCCTCATTAACAAAATAAATTTTTTGCCATTGTTCTCACTTACGCAATGTTGCCCCTACCCGACTTGTTTCTATAATCATCCCAAATGCTCATCCCTTATCGGTCAAATTTTTCCATTTCTCACCTACCCCCACATGATCGACTCCCTAGTCTTGACATATTTTCCACCACATCCATAAATGCCTCCCCCTTACGTTGTCAATTTTTCCATTCTTTCTTCAACTACGCAAGTCTCCCCCCTACGTCCTTGACAATTAGTTCTCAAACATCCACCACCATCACCCTTCACGCTAAAAGTCCAATAAATTTTCTCCTAACTCCCTCCATCAACCCAAATACGCAATGGTCCCCCCCCCATTACTTATTACCTCTTCTCAAATCTACCAATGCTCACCCTAAGTGTCCAAGATTCAATTTTCCATTTTCTCACCTACCGGCAATGACCCCTACTCCACTATTGTCAAACATCCAAGTCATTCCTTAAGTGTCAAACTTTCCATTTTCCTTCACCTAAAATCGCCATTGTCCCCCCTACGTCTTGACGTGTTCAAACACCCAATGCTTCCTCCCTTACTTCCAACATTTTTCCATTTTCTCACCTACACCACATGTCCACCCCCTTAGCTCCGACTTGCGGTTCAAACATCTAAATACTCCCTCCTAACTATTCAATAATGTCCATTTTCTCACCACCCCAATGCGCCCCCCAATTATGTCCTATGTTTTCAAAACTCCAATCTCCCCTCCACCATACCCAGTCAAAATTTTCCATTTGTATCACCTTACGCAATGATCCCCCTCTTAAATCTTGACATTTTCAGAACATCCAATGCTCCCACCTTACGTGGTCAAGATTTTTATTTTTTCTCCACCAACCAATGGTCCACCCTATGTCTTATATGTTCAAACATCCCCAAGATCTCCTCCCTCCTATACGTGTCAACCATCTTCCATTTTCTCACCAAAATACACAATGTCACTACCTTACCGTCAATTACATAATTTCATAACACCCATTTAGCTCCCTCTATTGGCAAGAATTTTCCATTTCTGCACCTACTGCAATGCCACCTTGACGCGCTGACTGTTTCAAACATCCAATGTCATCCGCTTAAAGTGTCAAATTCTTCCATTTTACTCACCTACGCTGGTCCCCCTTCACCGTCTTCACATTTCAACACACTCCCAATGCTCCCTCCTTACGTGTCCAAGATTCCATTTTACCTCAACCTACCGAAATTCAACCCCCTTACGTCTGACATGTTTCAAACATTCCAATGCCTCCGGTGAGATGAAATTAAATAAAAATCTTTTTGTACACGTTAAGTGAGGAGCGTTGTGCGTTTAAAAAACAGTCGTACTGAAGGTGGTGACCCATTGCGTAGGTGAGAAAAATGGAAAAATCTTGACACTTAAGGAGGGAGCATTGGGATGTTTAAACATGTCAAGACATAGGGGTGGAACATTGCATAGGTGAGACAAAATGGAAAAATTTTGAATAGTAAGGAGGAGCATTGGATGTTTAAAACAAGTCAGGATGTAAGGGGGGACCATTGCGTAGGTGAGACAAAATGGAAAAATTTTGAATAGTAAGGAGGGACCATTGGATGTTTGAAACATGTCAAGACGTAAGGGAGGAACCATTGCGTCGGTGAGAAAAATGGAAAAATCTTGACACGTAAGGAGGAAGCATTGGGTGGATGAAACATGTCAAGACGTAAGGGGATCATTGCGTAGGTGAGAAAAATGGAAAAATCTTGACAATTAAGGGATGAGCATTGGATGTTTGAAACAGGTCAGGTCGTAAGGGGGGACCATTGCGTAGGTGAGAAAATTATAAAAATCTTGACACATAAGGAGGGAGCATTGGATGTTTGAAACAAGTCAGGACGTTAGGGGGGACCATTGCGTAGGTGAGAAAAATGGAAAAATCTTGACACTTAAAGGATGAGCATTGGATGTTTGAAACAAGTCAGGACGTAAGGGGGGACCATTGCATAGGTGAGAAAAATGGAAAAATCTTGACACTTAAGGGATGAGCATTGGATGTTTGAAACAGGTCTGGACGTAAGGGGGGACCATTGCGTAGGTGAGAAAAATATAAAATTCTTGACACATAAGGAGGGAGCATTGGATGTTTGAAACAAGTCAGGACGTAAGGGGGGACTTGTTTCTTGACACTTAAAGGATGAGCATTGGATGTTTAAAACAAGTCAGGACGTAAGGGGGGACCATTGCATAGGTGAGAAAAATGGAAAAATCTTGACACTTAAGGAGGGAGCATTGGATGTTTGAAACATGTCAAGACGTAAGGGGATCATTGCGTAGGTGAGAAAAATGGAAAATCTTGACACTTAAGGGATGAGCATTGGATGTTTGAAACAGGTCAGGACGTAAGGGGGGACCATTGCACAGGTGAGAAAAATATAAAAATCTTGACAAGTAAGGAGGGAGCATTGGATGTTTGAAACATGTCAAGATGTAAGGGGAGACCATTGCGTAGGTAAGAAAAATGGAAAAATCTTTACACTTAAGGGATGAGCATTGGATGTTTGAAACAATTCAGGACGTAAGTGGGTTACCATTGTGTATGTGTCAAGACCGCCGGGAGCGCGAGGAGTCGCGTCCGCTCCCGGCGGCGAAGAATCCAAAATGGCGGCGCCCAGGCAACCCACGTGGGTTCCGACGCCGGCGCCGTGACGTCAGCGCGGCGCGACGGTCGCGGGCGCGCTGACGCTGGCGCAAGGGCGCCAAATTCGAATATAAAAGGACGCCTGAGGCGCCAAGATGGCGCCCGAAAATAGGATTCTGTTCCCTGAGTATTCCTGGGTTCCCTTGCTGTTTCCTCTGCTTATCTGCCTGATTCCTTGTTGTGACCCCTTGCCTGGACCTGGACTTCGCTGATTCTCTGCCTGCCATTGACCCCCTGCCTGGCCTTGGACTTTGTTTGTATTCTGCCTGTCTTTTGACCTGTGCCTGGACTTTGATTATTCTCTTGCCTTACCCTGGATACCACGACCCTGATTCCTCGTGAGGGGCTTCCTCCTAGATCCGGACTACTCCCCAGAGGGGCTCCCGGCTCCCTGACATTATTTTCGGGCCATGGATCCTTCTGAGGAAGCCACACCTCATGTCGGACGAGCGCTCCGCGGACTGGCATCCCGCATGGAGGACTACGAAAACCAGCAGGTTCGCATTGGGCAAGCACTCGATGTCCTGCTAGCTCAAGTGCCTTCTGCGCCCTCCACTGCTCCACCTACTGGAGATCCCCCCATGGCGGCAGCCCCTACGAACACAAGCTACCCGACAGGTGAGCCTCGCATTCCACCTCCCCCTCGTTTCAGTGGGGACCCACAAGTCTGCAGGGGTTTTGCCACGCAATGCCAAATTCAATTTGAGTTCCAACCCACACAGTTTCCAAGTGAGCGTTCCAAGGTGGGTTATGTGATGTCTCGATTGGAAGGCAAGCCACTGGAGTGGGCAACGTCTCTTTGGGAGAAGAATTCCCCGCTGACTTTTGATGTTAAAGACTTTCTCCAAGCTTTTCGTATAGTCTTTGATGCTCCAGGTCGGGTTACGAACGCCCCTGCCCGTCTCTTGCAGCTCCGGCAGGGAAGCCGCAGTGTCAATGAGTATGCTATAGACTTCCGAACACTGATGGCGGAGACTTCCTGGTGTGATGACGCTTACAAGGCTGTATACTACCAAGGCCTATCCATCCGCATCAAAGATGATCTCGTCTCCAGAGAGACTCCTGACACCCTGGAAGGGCTGATCGCTCTATCCATTAAGGTGGACACTCATCTCAGAGAGCACCAGGTGGAGAGAGAGCGCAGCAGACGATTTTCTCCCATGTTGGCCCCTCGCTTTCAAAGGCCGATTCTGCAAACACCCGCTGTTCCTGTGACTCATGTGTCGACGTCTCCCTTGGAGGAACCTATGCAAGTAGGAAAGACTCGCCTCTCCGAGCAGGAAAGACTCCGAAGACGTATGGCAGGTCTCTGTTTATACTGTGGTGGGCATTCCCATTTTGCCAACGCCTGTCCTGCCAAAGCCAAGAGTTTTGTACCCCGAGGTATGTCTCAGGTTTCTCATGTAGGGGCATCACTCGAGGACCTCAGGAGAAGTATAAAGAAAATTCACGCAGACTTCTCCTTCCTTTGCAGATTCACCTGGCAAGTAAGTCTATCTTCGAAAGGGCCTTCCTCGACTCCGGAGCGGATGGCAATTTCATGGATGCCTTTTTTGCCTAACGCATGAAGATTCCCCTGCTTCCATTGTCTTCACCCCTGCGAATTACCGCCATAGATGACAAACCCCTGGAGTTTGAATTCGTCACAAAGTTCACGGCGGAACTATCTGTACAAGTTGGGGCGCTGCATCAAGAAAAACTTTCATTCTTCATCATCCCCTTTCCTTCTACTCCAGTAATATTGGGTCTTCCGTGGTTACGTCTGCATAACCCCACCATAGACTGGTCCACTGGGCAGATCTCTCGTTGGAGTTTATTTTGCCTGCAACATTGCCTTCCGCCAAAACCCCTCGAGAAGGTGAATGTCTCCTCTGCGGAATTAAAGACTTTGCCCTCCACTTACAAGGGATTTTCCGATGTGTTTTGTAAAAAGTCTGCAGAGTTCCTTCCCCCACATCGCTCCTACGACTGTCCGGTTGAACTCCTGCCAGGAGCTATGCCCCCCAGAGGGCGCACCTACCCTCTCTCTCCTGCAGAGACTACCGCTATGAAGGAGTACATCCAAGAAAATCTCCAGCGGGGGTTTATCCGCCCTTCTACCTCTCCTGCAGGGGCTGGGTTCTTCTTTGTGGAGAAGAAGGACGGAGGCCTTCGGCCTTGTATAGACTATCGGGGTCTGAATAAGATCACCGTGAAGAACAGGTACCCCCTGCCCCTGATTGCTGAGCTCTTTGACCAGCTGAAAGGGGCAAAGATTTTCTCCAAGTTGGATCTCCGGGGGGCCTACAACCTCATTCGCATCCGGGAGGGTGACGAATGGAAGACGGCATTCAACACTCGGGATGGGCACTATGAATATCTCGTTATGCCCTTCGGCCTATGCAATGCCCCTGCCGTCTTCCAGGAGTTTGTTAATGATGTGTTCCGAGATCTCCTAGGAAGGTTCGTAGTCGTATACTTGGACGACATCCTGATCTTTTCCAAGGACCTTGAAAGTCATCGCTCCCAGGTGAAGGAGGTACTCTCTCGTCTGAGGAAGAACTCTCTCTTCGCCAAGTTGGAGAAGTGTGTCTTCGAGGTATCCAAGATCCCCTTCCTAGGATACATTATCTCTCCAGAGGGATTTGAGATGGACCCCGTGAAAGTGTCGGCCATCCAGGAGTGGCCTCTCCCTTTGAGTACCAAGTCAATCCACAGATTCATCGGATTTGCTAATTATTATCGACAGTTCATCCGGGGGTTCTCTTCCCGCATTGCACCTATTCTGGCCCTCATCCGGAAAGGGGGTAAACCCGGCCTGTGGCCTCCATCTGCCATAGAAGCTTTTCAGTCCTTGAAAGAGGCCTTCACTTCCGCTCCTGTTCTCCGACATCCCAATCCTGCACTACCCTTCTGCATCGAAGTTGATGCTTCTGAAGTCGGAGCCGGAGCTATCCTGTCTCAGAGACACTCCACTGATGGGAAATTGCACCCCTGTGCGTTTTTCTCCAAGAAGTTCTCATCCGCAGAGCAGAACTATGATGTCGGGAATCGGGAACACTTGGCAGTCAAGCTTGCCCTTGAAGAATGGCGTCACCTCCTGGAGGGCTCTGAAATTCCTGTCCAGATTTTCACAGATCACAAGAATCTGGAGTTTATACAGTCCCTCAAGAGGCTAAATCCCAGGCAAGCCAGGTGGGCCCTTTTCTTTTCCCGATTTAACTTTGTTTTGACCTATCGCCCAGGTTCCAAGAATCTGAAGGCCGACGCCTTGTCTCGTAGCTTCACTCCGGTGGACCGTGACCCTGAGAGGCAAGAACCAATCATTCCACCAGTCAAGATCATTGCCTCTCTGTATCCCCAATTTGCCGACCAGATTCTGGCTGGGCAGTCCTTGGCTCCTCAAGATACTCCGATTGGCATGGCCTTCGTCCCTCCAGAACTTCGCCTGGCCATCCTACAACAAACCCACTGCTCCAGGCAAGCTGGACATCCTGGTCCGGCCAAGACCCTTGAACTCTTGAGGCGCCTAGTCTGGTGGCCTGATATCCGCAAGGATGTAAAGGACTTTGTGGCTGCTTGTAATGTCTGCGCCACTTCTAAGCCTAGCCATTCCCGCCCCAGCGGGTTGTTACAGCCTTTGCCGGTTCCCTCTCGTCCATGGACGCACCTCTCTATGGACTTTATTGTTGAACTTCCTCCCTCCGGTGGGAATACTGTGATCTGGGTTGTTATTGACCGCTTCAGCAAAATGGCCCATTTCATTCCTTTGAAGAAGTTACCCCCTGCGGTGGAATTATCCCAACTCTTTATTAAGTACATCTTCCGCCTGCATGGTTTCCCGGTGGAGATCGTCTCCGACAGAGGCACCCAGTTTACCGCCAAGTTCTGGCGTTCCCTATGTAAAGATTTGGGAATAACACTTCAATTTTCGTCTGCCTACCACCCGCAGACGAATGGGGCAGCTGAACGTGTGAACCAAGCCTTAGAACAGTTCCTGAGGAACCACGTGTCTCTTTGCCAGGACGATTGGTCTGACCTCCTCCCGTGGGCGGAGTTTGCTCATAATAATGCATGTCATTCCTCCACAGGAAGGTCTCCGTTTATGGTGGTGTATGGACAGCACCCTCAAGCCTTTCCTCAGGACTTCGTGTTGTCGGACGTCCCGGCTGCAGATGATCTGGCAGCCCATATGCTTGCTATTTGGGCTGCAACCAAGTCTAATCTGGAGAAGAGTGCTCTAGTCCACAAGACTTTCGCGGATCGCCGTAGAAGGCCCTCTCCTCCCTACAAGGTGGGTGATAGTGTCTGGCTCTCTTCCAGGAATATTCGCTTGAAGGTGCCATCTCCCAAGTTGGGTCCGAAGTTCCTGGGTCCGTTCCCCATCTTGGAGATAATTAACCCCGTAGCCATCAGACTTCAACTCCCACCAGAGATGAGAATCCCCAACGTGTTCCACGTCTCCCTGGTGAAGCCCACCATCTCTAACCGTTTCTCTGATGTCCAATCTCCTCCTCCTGCCGTCTCTGTGGAGGGTCAACAAGAATTCGAGGTGGAGAGAATCCTTGATTCCAGAATCTCCAGAGGGTCCCTTCAGTACCTCATCCATCGGAAGGGCTTTGGCCCCGAAGAATGCTCTTGGGAGGGACACCGTGATGTGCATGCTCCTCGTTTGGTAAGAGACTTCCACTCCAAGTTTCCCCAGAAACCAAGTCCCGGTGGTCCTGAGGCCCCCCGTGAGGGGGGGGGTACTGTCAAGAGCGCCGGGAGCGCGAGGAGTCGCGTCCGCTCCCGGCGGCGAAGAATCCAAAATGGCGGCGCCCAGGCAACCCACGTGGGTGCCGGCGCCGTGACGTCAGCGCGGCGCGGCGGTCGCGGGCGCGCTGACGCTGGCGCAAGGGCGCCAAATTCGAATATAAAAGGACGCCTGAGGCGCCAAGATGGCGCCCGAAAATAGGATTCTGTTCCCTGAGTATTCCTGGGTTCCCTTGCTGTTTCCTCTGCTTATCTGCCTGATTCCTTGTTGTGACCCCTTGCCTGGACCTGGACTTCGCTGATTCTCTGCCTGCCATTGACCCCCTGCCTGGCCTTGGACTTTGTTTGTATTCTGCCTGTCTTTTGACCTGTGCCTGGACTTTGATTATTCTCTTGCCTTACCCCTGGATACCACGACCCTGATTCCTCGTGAGGGGCTTCCTCCTAGATCCGGACTACTCCCCAGAGGGGGCTCCCGGCTCCCTGACAGTATGTGAGAAAAATGGAAAAATCTTGACACGTAAGGAGGGAGCGTTGGAAGTTTGAAACAAGTCAGTACGTAAGGGGGGACCATTGCATAGGTGAGAGAAATGGAAAAATCTTGACACTTAAGGGATGAGCATTGGATGTTTGAAACATGTCAAGACGTAAGGGGGGACCATTGTGTAGGTAAGAAAAATGGAAAAATCTTGACACGTAAGGAGGGAGCATTGGTTGTTTGAAACAAGTCAGGACATACGAGGGGACCATTGCGTAGGTTAGCAAAATGGAAAAATCTTGACAATTAAGGGATGAGCATTGGATGTTCGAAACAAGTCAGGACGTAAGGGGGTTACCATTGCATAGGTGAGAGAAATGAAAAAATCTTGACACATAAGGGATGAGCATTGGATGTTTGAAACATGTCAAGACGTAAGGGGGGACCATTGTGTAGGTAAGAAAAATGGAAAAATCTTGACACGTAAGGAGGGAGCATTGGATGTTTGAAACAAGTCAGTACGTAAGAGGGGACCATTGTGTAGGTAAGAAAAATGGAAAAATCTTGACACGTAAGGAGGGAGCATTGGCTGTTTGAAACATGTCAAGACGTAAGGGGGGACCATTGCGTAGGTGAGAAAAATTGAAAAATCTTGACACTTAAAGGATGAGCATTGGATGTTTGAAACAAGTCAGGACGTAAGGGGGGACCATTGCATAGGTGAGAAAAATGGAAAAATCTTGACAAGTAAGGAGGGAGCATTGGATGTTTGAAACATGTCAAGACGTAAGGTGGGACCATTGCGTAGGTGAGAAAAATGGAAAAATCTTTACACTTAAGGGATGAGCATTGGATGTTCAAAACAAGTCAGGACGTAAGGAGGGACCATTGTGTAGGTGAGAAAAATGGAAAAATCTTGACGCGTAAGGAGGGAGCATTGGATGTTTGAAACATGTCAAGACGTAAGGGGAGACCATTGTGTAGGTGAGAAAAATGGAAAAATTTTGAATAGTAAGGAGGGAGCATTGGATGTTTGAAACAAGTGAGGACGTAAGGGGGGACCATTGCGTACGTGAGAACAATGGAAAAATCTTGACACGTAAGGAGGGAACATTGGATGTTTGAAACAAGTCAGGACGTAAGGGGGGGACCATTGCGTAGGTGAGAAAAATGGAAAAATCTTGTCACTTAAGGGATGACATCAAGGAAAAGCAACAGGAAAATTTGCAAAAGCACTCTGCCAAAATGCATTCTAAGTCTTTGGGAATGCATTTTGGTTAACATTAGCTGCATCTTTTGGTAAAGATATCAGGGCTGCAAATTCAAAATGGCATTAGAATTAGCTTCCAACACTACACCTTCAAAAAGTTTTGCATCAAGGATGCACTTACAATGCACTCTGCCAAAAAGCCTTTTAAGTCTATAGGAATGCATTCTGGTTAACATTAGCTGTAACTTTTTGAAAAGTTGTCAGGGCTGCAAATTAAAAGTCGCATTAGAATGAGCTTCCAACACTACACCTTCAACAAGTTTTGCATCTAGGAAAAGCAGCAGGAAAACTTGCAAAAGCACTCTGCCAAAATGCATTCTAAGTCTATGGGAATGCATTTTGGTTAACATTAGCTGTATCTTTTGGGAAAGATGTCAGGGCTGCAAATTCAAAATGGCATTAGAATTAGCTTCCAACACTACACCTTCAAAAAGTTTTGCATCAAGGAAAAGCAACAGGAAAACTTGCAAAAGCACTCTGCCAAAATGCATTGTAAGTCTATTGGAGGGGGCGTGGTCTGGACACTGAGCTGAATGGCTGCCTGAGCCTGCAGCTCTCTGCCTAAGACACTGATTATAGCGACTCAAAGCACCCTGAGAAGCCCCAGTCTGAGCTGAAACTGTGTGCGAACATCCAGAGAACAGCATGGATTACAGGAAAGTAAGCTATGGGAAGAAAAAACCCCTTACTAAGCCTAGGAAGCTGTCGGATTACTATGAGGAAGAAGGACAAGATGGCGCCCGCAAACAACAATGAGGAGGCCATGAGGGCTCACCATTTCATACCCCTCTACCACAGAAGAACAGGTACTCCCCTCTATATTCCACCCCATATCACCATTCTGAACCTGGGGAACAAGAGGAGGATAGTGACGAGGACCAAGCTGACACCTTGAGATCCCGCAGTCCTCTGAAGCCTAAACCTCAATCAGACCGGAGGGATTCCCCAGGAGCCCAGGTAGGACCGGCTTCACAAGCCTCAATCCCAGCACCCCCACTAGCTGCCCTCCAGGATCCCCTGGTGGATTTCCTAGCCACAGAGCAAGCTATGTCCCAGCAATTCTTTAAGCAGTTCATGATATCTTTTAAGACTGTCATGCAGAATAGCATGGGTGAGATCAGAGCGGACATGAAACTGCTTGTGCAGTTTGCACAAGAAACTGATCACAGAGTCTCTAAGTTAGAGAAAAGGATTGCTGAGATGTCTGTAGCGCATAATGAACTGATTGATGCACATGGGGAACTGCTGGAGGAAGTAAAATGGATGAAGGAGAAGATTATAGATGGGGAAGACCGCAATAGAAGGAACAATGTAAAGATTAGAGGGGTTCCTGAGTCAGTCTCAACAAATTCTCTGAAGGGGTATGTGGTAGACATGCTTAAAGCCACCTTGCCCAACATTCCAGATAGTGAGCTCATAGTGGACAGGGCACATAGACTCCCAAAGCCTCCACACATACATGAAAACCTACCCAGAGATGTGATAGTGAGAATCCACTTTTTTCATGTGAAAGATGTGTTTCTAGCTGCCAGATCCCTTTGGAAAGCTGACCCTTTATTCAGACTTATCACAGGCAACGCTGCAAGCCAGAAGGGAGTTCAGCCAGGTATCTGCTACACTACGTTACAAAGGGATCCAGTACTCGTGGGGATTCCCCACAAAAATGATCATCAAAGACCAAGGGGTGACCCACATTGTAAAATTGGTGAAGGAGGGTATTGACTTGCTGAAAAAGTGGAAAATACCCCTGTTCCTACCTAAAGAAGGAAGACAGGTGAAACCATCACCACCGGCACCATCATCTAAGCAGACACCAATGGATGTCACCCAGGATCAATCTGAAGATGGGAAGTCAGCAGAAGCTTCTTCAGGACCTTGAATCAGCATTGCAGTGTCTTGCCACAAATTTTTTCTTTTTTTCCCCCAACAGACTTTTCCCCTCAGGGTATGTCATCTTCCATCCCTCCCTGAGGAGAACTGTCCTGGATTAAGTCCACACCGGTGGACCCTGACTGTTAGGTCATACTACATTAAACTTGACTGGTTCTAAATTTGTTTTTCTGTAATTTTTTTTATTATTCTTTTTTTTTTCTTCTCTTTTTCTTCCTTTTTTGTATCACAGTGACAGTGACACCATGAGTGCCATTGCTGTCACTAATTTTTCTATTATCAACATAATAATGTTGAACTTTTTGAACTTCATAGGTTTAAGCGTTTTCCCAGCATTGTCCCAGGTGTTTTCTTCTTTTTTCCTATGCAGGTACATGGAAAAAAGACATTCAATCAAAGACTCCAAAAATTGTGTAAGTTTAAAGTTTGATATCCACAAGGTCAATATAACTGTTGTAAAATTGATTGTTGAGCAACCGTTTAGTTGTTATGGCACAGGAGATTAAAGTGTTATCCCTAAATGTGAGAGGGCTGAATTCCCATAGGAAATGGTACCTCCTACAAAAATTAGCTAAAGAGGAGTCAGTTGATATACTTTGTATACAAGAAACCCACTTAAATGAGTTGGGGGCAAAAAAATTTAAACTGTACCAATATTCACAAATATTTCATTCTCATCTTCAAAAAAAGAAAAAATCTGGAATATGTATTGCAGTAAAAGACTCATTAGGACTAATGGTGGAAAACATTCATACTCTTAAAGATGGTAGAATGGTGGTCATCACAGGCAAGGTAAATTCTCAGGACATTACTATTGCTAATATTTATGCACCTAACTTACTATCAAGTAAGTTATCTAAACAAAAAACTAAACAAAATCAGCAAAATCACAAAAGGCCACTTATTTATTACAGGTGACCTTAATGCGGTTGCTGATTCTCAGATTGATTGCACAACCAGTCGTAGGAGAGCATCAGCAATAATACAACCAACTTTAATCAAATCAGAACTATTTGATGTGTGGAGGTGCCTTCATCCTATGGAAAAACAATATACCTTTCATTCTGCCATACACAAGTCCTTTACAAGGATTGATCACTGCTTGGTAGACAGGTTCTCCTTACCTCTAATTTCAAACATTGAAATTGGCCCTAGAATATGGTCAGATCATTCTCCCTTATCATTCAAAATCCAACTCCAAAATTCCTCCCAACATTATAGAAATTGGAAAATGAACAAATATATTCTCCATTCTGAACATTCACTCCCCCAAATTAAATCAGAACTTAAAGAATACTTTAAATTCAATGATAATAAAGAGGTTTCTAGGACGACCCTTTGGAATGCACACAAGGCCTTCATGAGAGGTATTTTTATCAAACATAGTGCCATACAAAATATAGAGAAAAAACTGATCTTTTATTAAACAAAATTAAATCTCTAGAATCTGATATTTTTAATAAGAAAAAAGTAGAATTAGTTCCAACCTTAGAGGAAACCCGTCAAAAATTGGCAGACTGCCTATACCACCAGTATGATAAGTGGCAAACTATTTGAAAAGAAACTTGGTATTACGAAAAAAATAAGGCAGGCAAAGCCATGGCCCGAAAAATTAAGGGGAAAAGGATATACCAGAGAATAATTAAAATGAATCATCCCAAAACAAAAAAATATAGTACACCATCCTCAGGACATTGTTAATGCTTTGGCCACTTATTATGAATCCCTATATAACTTAGAATCTGACCCAAACACACATGTCCCATCACCAATTGAAATAGACAGGTATTTAGAGAATGTGGATCTACTCTCTCTTACAGAGTTTGAGCAAAAGCCTACAGGAGTGCCTTTCTACCAACAGGAAGTTGAAACCGCAATAAGATCCTTGAAAAGAGATAAGGCACCAGGGGTTGATGGCTTTATAAATGACTATTATAAGAAATTTACTGATACATTATCTAAACCTCTCACTGATATGTTTAATGAAGTAGCAACCCTTGGTGTCTTTCCCAAAGAATCCTTGTCAGCCATCATATCCACAATTCCCAAGGAAGGAAAGGATCCTACAGACCCTAGCAGTTACAGACCAATATCTCTGTTAAATACGGACATCAAGATATATGCTAGGGTCATTGCAAATAGATTGGCACCCTTGATACCACAACTGATACACCCTGATCAGGTGGGGTTTGTTATAGGAAGAACAACGAGTGATGGTACAAGGAAGGTTCTTGCTTTTTTTGCACAAGCTTAAACTATGTCAGACGCACACTCTCTTCGTCTCCTTAGACGCAGAAAAGGCGTTTGACAGAGTCAATTGGTTATTCCTGTCTAAAGTGTTGAAAAAATTTGGGTTAACAGGATTTCTTCATAAAGCCATTCTAGCCTTATACAAACAACCATCCGCAAGAGTATCCTCCTCTGGGTCATTATCCTCTCCCTTTGACATCAAAAATGGAACCCGCCAAGGTTGCCCCCTTTCCCCACTAATTTTTATATTATCCCTTGAACCTCTTGCCCAAAAAATTAGAGACAACCCTTTAATTCATGGAGTACCCTTAAAACATTCAAATACAAAATTAGGTCTGTATGCAGATGACATATTGTCTGCAAAAACCCTTTATATCACTGCCAAATTTGAATAATGAACTTGACCAATTTTCAAAAGTGTCCTATTACAAATTAAACCATAGTAAAACAGTAATTCTCCCTTGCCATATATCAAAAACTACTATAAACATTCTGAAGAACTCCTGCCAATATTCCTGGACAAATAAATCAATAAAATATTTAGGTATCCATATCACCCCCACAATTGCCCAACTCTATAAGGAAAACTATGACCCTTGGTTAATCAAATTAAAGTCCCATTTAGATGCCTTAGCTAAATTAGAATTTTCCTGGTTAGGTAGATCCACAGCTTTTAAGATGATGATACTTCCACAACTCTTATATTTATTTAGAAACCTCCCAATTAAGGTCCCCCAAACATTCTTTATCAAATTACAAAGAATGCTTAATAAATTTATACTGATGAACAAACATTCTAGATTTTCAAATAAAGTTTTGTGCCTCCCTGTCTCCAACCTTGGCCTTGGCGTTTCAGATATCGAAAAATATTACCAAGCAACAATACTTCAACAATCTAGATCAGTCTGGACTAATGATACTACTAAACAGTGGATAAATATAGAAGAAGAACAATTACCATTTGGAACATACAAATCATTTCTAGAATCCAGACTGGTCTGGAAAGTCCAACAAAATACAAAAAATCCTATCTCAGCCAATATGTTAAGGATTTGGAAGGAGATGATAAAACTATATAAGAAAGATATATTAGCTATAGAGATCCCCACATCACTAACAACATTAAACTCTGTGATTAAAAACATAGAATTAGATTTAGAACATTGGATAACATGCGGCATTATAAATGTTGAAGATTTGTTGGTAGGCTCTGAGATTAAACAATTCGACGAATTGGTCTCAGTTTAAGATATCCCTACATCAGACAAACCTACTTACCTGAAAATTCACAGATTTTTAACGAAACACCCCCTTACTCCTTTAGTCTTCCCACCAAAAATTAAAAAACTACTCCAACCAGAAAAAACAAACTTAAAAGGTATACCTACCTTTTATAAATCCCTATTAGAATTTAAAGATGAAACACCCAGATGGCAGCTAAGTAAGTGGCAGGAGCTCCTTCAGCTTGACATTGATCAGGAAGAATGGGAAATAGCCTATAAATCCTTAAGAAACACATCAAACTGTGTCACCCATCAGGAAAATTTTATTAAATGTGTTTGGCAGTGGTATATGACTCCAGAAAAAATCACTAAATTTGATCCTAAAGCATCTCCCCTTTGTTGGAGAAATTGCAACCAAACGGGATCCCTTTTACACATATTCTAGAGTTGTCCTAAACTCCAGAATATGTGGATAGATATCAATAACTTTCTTTAAAAACTACCAGTCTCATTGGATACAATCCCCCCTGGTATGGTACTATTTCACCTAGGAACAATGAACTTACCCCCTCACGAGAGGCTAATAATGAACCAAATCTTTATCACTACCAGAAACCTGAAAGCGTGTAATTGGAAATCTCTGATTATACCCAAAATTGATGAGATACTCAAAAGAGTAGAATCAAACTTATTAGCAGAAAAATCATGGGCTATCAGATGTGGCACTTTACAATCATTCCTGAGAAGGGCGAGCCTATGGCCTACTATTTATACTGAATCCACGCTTTTGGAGTTCTAGAGCCCTTGAGATGTGTATATATATATATCTTTATATAAATGTTAAGAAATTTAAGCCTCCTCACTTTAGGTTAAAGATGATCTATGGCCTTGTTGGATATTATTCCTGATCAGCCTATAAAGAACAACTTACTCTAATAGACACCTTGGGACCTAACAAAGCAACTTAGTTTAGAATGTTAGTTTAGTATAGTTTAGTTTAGTTCAGTTTAGTTTAGATACTAATAGATAAGATAGGATTAATTGCAACACCCTGATAGTACTTCTATGAATAGGGTTTAAAGCTATAGAATAATATATACCTCAGTACCCAACACTTACTTGAACATGTATCATGGTACAAAACCGATTTATAAAGATCCATTCCCTGGAATCTATGTAGGGTGGTTTAATCCCCCATTTCCCAGGTTAAGTGGAACAACACAGCAACACCTACAATAATGAACATGATGCTACAAAGTAACAACTTAAATAAAATAAAGAGTGGTTGAGGTATGAGATATTAATATTAATGACTTTATTGAATGTACAATTTCAACATATTCTATCAAATGGTTCATGAGCAATTGTTTCTAGTAAACATGTGTAGTGTATCCTTCTGCACTTGATCAAAGATCCGAAGTCTCTGGGATCTATTTGGGGTGATATCATTCCTCCATTTTCCAGGTAACTAGGTTCAACTTGTCTAAAGCATTTGGCAGCTGGTGCAATAGATATTGATATTTGAATAATCAATTAGCTTGAAGAAACATTATACATGGAAACTACTACACAATATTCTGAATCAGTCTTCAACAAATCTAGATAGATTTAACAACCTTGTATCTACCAATATCTTAAAAACATGTAATGGAGGAATTCACATTTTTTTCATCAATCTTGTGTTATTACATGAGTTGAGGGAATTACGCGAATAAATCCGCTTGAATTGCCTTACTGACCCCCGGATAAAGGAAATAAACATTTAAAGGCAACTGAAATACACTTGAATATTAGCTATAGATATGAATATAAAATAACATAACACATCTATTTGATAAGATAGGCTGTTACATGGAAACTGTATAATATATGTTATTATGTAAATATTAACATTGTTGTTATAGATCATATGACTCATGTTTATTTTTTCTATTTATGTTTTATGTAAAAAGAGAACATTACTGTAAAATTTCATTAATATGACTATATATACTTGAAAATACTATTGAAACCGTAAGTCTATGGGAATGCATTTTGGTTAACATTACCTGTAACTTTTTGGAAAGTTGTCAGGGCTGCAAATTAAAAGTGACATTAGAATTAGCTTCAAACACTACACCTACAAAAAGTTTTGCATCAAGGAAAAGCAACAGGAAAACTTGCAAAAGCACTCTGCCAAAATGCATTCTAAGTCTATGGGAATGCATTTTGGTTAACATTAGCTGTATCGTTTGGGAAAGATGTCAGGGCTGCAAATTAAAAGTGGCATTAGAATTAGCTTCCAACACTACACCTTCAAAAAGTTTTGCATCAATAAAAACAACAGGAACACTTGCAAAAGCACTCTGCCAAAATGCATTGTATGTCTATGGGAATGCATTCTGGTTAACATTACCTGTAACTTTTGGGAAAGTTGTCAGGGCTGCAAATTCAAAATGGCATGAGAATGAGCTTCCAACACTACACCTTCAAAATGTTTGGCATCAAGGAAAAGCAACAGGAACACTTACAATGCACTCTGCCAAAATGCCTTTTAAGTCTATAGGAATGCATTCTGGTTAACAGTAGCTGTAACTTTTTGAAAAGTTGTCAGGGCTGCAAATTAAAAGTGGCATTAGAATGAGCTTCCAACACTACACCTTCAACAAGTTTTGCATCTAGGAAAAGCAACAGGAAAACTAGCAAAAGCACTCTGCCAAAATGCATTCTAAGTCTATGGGAATGCATTTTGGTTAACATTGCCTGTATCTTTTGGGAAAGATGTCAGGGCTGCAAATTCAAAATGGCATTAGAATGAGCTTCCAACACTACACCTTTAAAAAGTTTTGCATCAAGGAAAAGCAACAGGAAAACTTGCAAAAGCACTCTGCCAAAATGCATTCTAAGTCTATGGGAATGCATTCTGGTTAACATTAGCTGTAACTTTTGGGAAAGTTGTCAGGGCTGCAAATTCAAAATGGCATTAGAATGAGCTTCCAACACTACACCTTCAAAATGTTTTGCATCAAGGAAAAGCAACAGGAAAACTTGCAAAAGCACTCTGCCAAAATGCATTCTAAGTCTATGGGAATGCATTTTGGTTAACATTAGCTGTAACTTTTTGAAAAGTTGTCAGGGCTGCAAATTAAAAGTGGCATTAGAATTAGCTTCCAACACTAGACCTTCAACAAGTTTTGCATCAAGGAAAAGCAACAGGAAAACTTGCAAAAGCACTCTGCCAAAATGCATTCTAAGTCTATGGGAATGCATTTTGGTTAACATTAGCTGTAACTTTTTGAAAAGTTGTTAGGGCTGCAAATTAAAAGTGGCATTAGAATTAGCTTCCAATACTACACCTTCAAAAAGTTTTGCATCAAGGAAAAGCAACAGGAACACTTACAATGCACTCTGACAAAATGCCTTTTAAGTCTATAGGAATGCATTCTGGTTAATATTAGCTGTAACTTTTTGAAAAGTTGTCAGGGCTGCAAATTAAAAGTGGCATTAGAATTAGCTTCCAACACTACACCTTCAACAAGTTTTGCATCTAGGAAAAGCAACAGGAAAACTTGCAAAAGCACTCTGCCAAAATGCATTCTAAGTCTATGGGAATGCATTTTGGTTAACATTAGCTGTAACTTTTTGAATAGTTGTCAGGGCTGCAAATTCAAAGTGGCATTAGAATTAGCTTCCAACACTAGACCTTCAACAAGTTTTGCATCTAGGAAAATCAACAGGAAAACTTGCAAAAGCACTCTGCCAAAATGCATTCTAAGTCTATGGGAATGCATTTTGGATAACATTACCTGTAACTTTTTGGAAAGTTTTCAGGGCTGCAAATTAAAAGTGGCATTGGAATTAGCTTCCAACACTACACCTTCAAAAAGTTTTGCATCAAGGAAAAGCAACAGGAAAACTTGTAAAAGCACTCTGCCAAAATGCATTCTAAGTCTATGGGAATGCATTTTGGTTAACATTAGCTGTATCTTTTTGGAAAGTTGTCAGGGCTGCAAATTCAAAATGGCATTACAATTAGCATCCAACACTACACCTTCAAAAAGTTTTGCATCTAGGAAAAGCAACAGGAAAACTTGCAAAAGCACTCTGCCAAAATGCATTCTAAGTCTATGGGAATGCATTTTTATTTTTTTTAAATTTCTTTATTTTCAGTTTTCAAACCGGGGTACAAAAAAAAAAGGGAAAATAAAAGGGAAAAGTAAAAGGTGATGTGGTTACACTTACATATATCTGCGCATATACATTATATATTTCGTATATCTAAACATATGGTTCAAGTAATGCATAATCAACACTTTGCTCCTTTAAATTGCCTTTTATTCTCTCCTTAAATAATCCTTCAAGTATCTATGCCAGGGTGACCATGTTTTCCAATATTTCTTGCTATTATTATAAGATATGTGGGTTAACTCCTCTAATAGACTTATTTCTCTCACCGCTCTCACCCAGTCCTCATGAGTCGGGGGTTGTTCAGACTTCCAATTTCTCGGGATTAGCGATTTTGCCGTCTGGATTAAGTGAAAGGTAAGGGGGTCTTCTAACATAGTTTGTTTTTCTTTATTTATATTGAACAATATCAATGTACTATCCCCCCTCCGGATTCTTATCCCCGTGATCTTATATACACTTTCCAATATCTGTTTCCAGAAAACGTCCAGTAGTGGGCACGTTACCCATATATGTAAATGATTCCCAACTAGGGATGTAGCGAACGTCGGAAAAAAAGTTCGCGAACATATTCGCGAACTTGCGCAAAAACGCGAGCGGTTCGCGAACGGTTCGCGAACCCCATAGACTTCAATGGGAAGGCGAACTTTAACATCTAAAAAAAAAATTTCTGGCCAGAAAAATGATTTTAAAGTTGTTTAAAGGGTGCAACGACCTGGACAGTGGCATGCCAGAGGGGGATCAAGGGCAAAAATGTATCTGAAAAATCTGCCTGTGTGTGCTTGGAAGAGATAGTGTAGGGGGAGAGCTGTTAGTGATTTCAGGGACAGATGATAGTAAATTTGCTGGCTAGTAATCTGCTTGATACTGCTCTGTATTGGAGGGACAGAAGTCTGCAGGGATTTGAGGGACATTTTAGCTTAGGTAGCTTTGCTGGCTAGTAATCTACTGTTCTCTTTAAACAACTGCCATACGTTGACCTTGTAGGCATTGTTTGCCCAGTTTTTTTGGACGCAGCCACTGAAGCACAGTTGCCAGAAAAAATATGCCATATAAATGCTGAAAATAGTCATTTTTCGCCATACGTTGACCTTGTAGACATTGTTTGCCCAGTTTTTTTGGTTGCAGCCACTGAAGCACAGTTGCCAGAAAAAATATGCCATATAAATGCTGAAAATAGTCATTTTTCGCCATACGTTGACCTTGTAGACATTGTTTGCCCAGTTTTTTTGGTTGCAGCCACTGAAGCACAGTTGCCAGAAAAAATATGCCATATAAATGCTGAAAATAGTCATTTTTTGCCATACGTTGACCTTGTAGGCATTGTTTGCCCAGTTTTTTTGTCGCAGCCACTGAAGCACAGTTGCCAGAAAAAATATGCCATATAAATGCTGAAAATAGTCATTTTTTGCCATATACGTTGAGTCAACGTATGGCAAAAAATGACTATTTTCAGCATTTATATGGCATATTTTTTCTGGCCTCTGTGCTTCAGTGGCTGCGGCCAAAAAAACTGGGCAAACAATGCCTACAAGGTCAACGTCGTTGACCTTGTAGGCATTGTTTGCCCAGTCATTTTTTTGGTCGCAGCCACTGAAGCACAGTTGCCAGAAAAATTATGCCATATAAATGCTGAAAATATGCATTTTTTTGGTTGCAGCCACTGAAGCACAGAGGCCAGAAAAATTATGCCATATAAATGCTGAAAATATGCATTTTTTTGGTTGCAGCCACTGAAGCACAGAGGCCAGAAAAATTATGCCATATAAATGCTGAAAATATAAATTTTTTTGGTTGCAGCCACTGAAGCACAGAGGCCAGAAAAATTATGCCATATAAATGCTGAAAATATGCATTTTTTTGGTTGCAGCCACTGAAGCACAGAGGCCAGAAAAATTATGCCATATAAATGCAGAAAATATGCATTTTTTTGGACGCAGCCACTGAAGCACAGTTGCCAGAAAAAATATGCCATATAAATGCTGAAAATAGTCATTTTTTGCCATACGTTGACCTTGTAGACATTGTTTGCCCAGTTTTTTTGGTTGCAGCCACTGAAGCACAGAGGCCAGAAAAAATTAAACCAGTAGGGTTTGCACCCTAGTTTGTAACGGTGGCGGAGGGAGGAGGAGGACGCTAAAGGACAGCTGTGTGTGGAGTCATGAGGCTTGAAGAGAAGGACAGCTGCATAGAAGTCAGAACAAGTCTTCCGGCGTGCAGTAACCCTCCGAGATCCACCCCTCATTCATTTTAATAAAGGTCAGGTAATCGACACTTTTGTGACCTAGGCGAGTTCTCTTCTCAGTTACAATCCCTCCTGCTGCACTGAAGGTCCTTTCTGAGAGCACACTTGAGGCTGGGCAAGACAAGAGGTTCATGGCAAATTGTGACAGCTCTGGCCACAGATCAAGCCTGCGCACCCAGTAGTCCAGGGGTTCATCGCTCCTCAGAGTGTCGATATCTGCAGTTAATGCCAGGTAGTCCGCTACCTGCCGGTCGAGGCGTTCTTTGAGGGTGGATCCAGAAGGGTTGTGGCGCTGCCTTGGACAGAAAAACATTTGCATGTCTGACGTTACAGACTGGCCAAAGGGCTTTGTCCTTGCAGGTGTGCTCGTGGCAGGATTACTGGCACCTCTGCCCCTGGAATGTTGATGAGTTCCTGAAGTGACATCACCCTTAAAAGCATTGTACAACATGTTTTGCAGGCTGGTTTGTAAATGCCGCATCTTTTCGGACTTGTGGTATGTTGGTAACATTTCTGACACTTTATGCTTGTACCGAGGGTCTAGTAGCGTTGCGACCCAGTACAGGTCCTTCTCCTTAAGCCTCTTGATACGGGGGTCCTTCAACAGGCATGACAGCATGAAAGACCCCATTCTCACAAGGTTGGATGCAGAGCTATCCATCTCCGCTTCCTCATTATCAAGGACTGCATCATCCACGGTCTCCTCCCCCCAGCCACGTACAAGACCAGGGGTCCCCAAAAGGTCACCACTAGCCCCCTGGGAAGCCTGCTCCTGTTGGTCCTCCTCCTCCTCCTCCACAAAGCCACCTTCCTCCTCTGACTCCACTTCTGGCACCTCTCCCTGCGTTGCAGCAGGTGCCTGGGTTCGTTCTGGTGATTCCGACCAGAAATCGTGCGCTTCCAGCTCCTCGTCACGCTGGTCTACAGCCTCATCTGTCACTCGTCGCACGGCACGCTCCAGGAATAAAGCGAAGGGTATTAGGTCGCTGATGGTGCCTTCGGTGCGACTGACCATATTTGTCACCTCTTCAAAAGGTCGCATGAGCCTGCAGGCATCGCGCATAAGCACCCAGTAACGGGGGGAAAAAATCCCCAGCTGTGCAGATCCAGTCCTACCACCCAGTTCAAAAAGGTACTCGTTGACGGCCCTTTGTTGTTGCAGCAGACGTTCCAACATAAGGAGCGTTGAATTCCAGCGAGTCTGGCTGTCAGAAATCAAACGCCTGACTGGCATGTTGTAGCGCTGCTGAATGTCAGCAAGGCGTGCCATGGCTGTGTAGGAACGTCTGAAATGGGCCGACACCTTTCTGGACTGGGTGAGAACGTCCTGGAATCCTGGGTACTTGGAGACAAAACGTTGGACTATTAAATTTAACACATGTGCCATGCAGGGCACATGTGTTAAATTGCCTAGTCTCAACGCTGCCAACAGATTGCTTCCATTGTCACACACCACTTTTCCGATCTGCAGTTGGTGTGGGGTCAGCCACCGATCGGCCTGTGACTGCAGAGATGACAGGAGTACAGATCCGGTATGGTTTTTGCTTTCCAGGCACGTCATCCCCAAGACAGCGTGACAACGGCGTACCTGGCACGTCGAATAGCCTAGGGGGAGCTGGGGGTGCACAGGTGTGGAGGAGGAGAAGGAGGACCCAGCAGCAGAGTAAGAAGAAGAAGAAGACGAGGTAGAGAGCGATGGAGGAGTAGAGGTGGTGGCAGAACCGCGTGCAATCCGTGGCGGTGACACCAACTCCACTGTTGTTGTTGAGCTACCCATTCCCTGCTTCCCAGCCATTACCAAGTTCACCCAGTGGGCAGTGTAGGTGACATACCTGCCCTGACCATGCTTGGAGGACCATGCGTCAGTAGTCATATGGACCTTTGGCCCAACACTAAGTGACAGAGATGCGGTAACTTGGCTCTGCACATGTTGGTACAGGTGTGGTATTCCCTTTTTAGAAAAAAAATTGCGGCTGGGTACCTTCCACTGCGGTGTCCCAATTGCTACAAATTTGCGGAAGGCCTCAGAGTCCACCAGCTGGTATGGTAAAAGCTGGCGGGCTAAGAGTGCAGACAAGCCAGCTGTCAGACGCCGGGCAAGGGGGTGACAGTCAGACATTGGCTTCTTACGCTCAAACATGGCCTTCACAGAAACTTGGCTGGTGGCAGATGACTGGGAATGGGAACAGGTGGTCAAGGTGGAAGGCGGAGTGGAGGGTGGTTCAGACGGGTCAAGGAGAGCAGAGGTAGAGCAGTAAGATGCTGGACCAGAAGGAGTGTGGCTTTTAGTTTGCCTGTTGCCTTTGAGGTGTTGCTCCCAAAGTGCTTTGTGCTTACCGCTCATGTGCCTTCGCATAGAAGTTGTACCTATGTGGCTGTTGGGCTTACCAAGGCTCAGTTTCTGACTGCACTCATTGCAAATTACAATGCTTTTGTCAGAGGCACACACATTAAAAAAATCCCACACTGCTGACTTTTTGGAAGTGTGCGATCTGGCGGTAACAGTAGAAGTTGGCGGCATTGGCGGCAATGGCGGGTGCGTTGGCCGGCTGAACACAGGTGCCGATACATGTTGTTGCCCTACTGATCCCTGCGGGCTGTCCTCCCTGCTTCTTCTAAGTCTTATTCTCCTACTGCCTCTCTGACTCTCCGTCTCTCCATCTGAACTACCCTCCTCTTGCTCTCTTCTACTAGGCACCCACAAAACATCAATCTCCTCATCATCATTCTCCTCAGATGCATCAATTTCTTCTGACACATCACAGAAGGAAGCAGCAGCGGGGACCTCCTCCTCATCACTCATTATGTCCATCTCTGTCGTGTTCTCTGCCAGAATTAAATCTGGTGTAAGGTCCTCATCTCCTTCATCTTCTTCTGGCAATAATGGTTGCGCATTACTCAGTTCAAGAAACTCATGGGAAAATAACTCCTCTGACCCCAGTGAAGAAGGGGCACCGGTGGTGGAGGAAGTGTTACGTGGGGTGGCCATAGCAGTGGAGGATGAGGAGGATGTTGTGGTAAAGTTAGAAACGGTAGAGGATGGGGTGTGCTGTGTAAGCCAGTCAACTACCTCTTCAGCATTTTGGGAGTTCAGGGTCATTGGCTTTTTTAAAACTGGGCAATTTGCTAGGGCCACAGGATTGCATAGCAGCACGGCCCCTAGCACGGCCTCTGCGTGGCGGCCTGCCTTTGCCTGGCATTATTTTTTAAAAAACAACAACAACAACAAAAACTCAGTTGGTTTTTCTGGAAACGATAATACACACAGCTAGATGGCGGGTTGAAGAAAACAGTGTGCAAATAATGCCTACAAGGTCAACGTATACACTACTACAGCGGTGGATACGGATTACGTAAAATATATTATGGCTGCTTGAAAAAAGTCACTCCGGTGTTTTTTCTGGAGACGGTAATATTATGGATATTTAGACAGAATGTGAACAAGGTCACACAGCTAGATGGCGGGTTGAAGAAAACAGTGTGCAAATAATGCCTACAAGGTCAACGTATACACTACTACAGCGGTGGATACGGATTACGTAAAATATATTATGGCTGCTTGAAAAAAGTCACTCCGGTGTTTTTTCTGGAGACGGTAATATTATGGATATTTAGACAGAATGTGAACAAGGTCACACAGCTAGATGGCGGGTTGAAGAAAACACTGTGCAAATAATGCCTACAAGGTCAACGTATACACTACTACAGCGGTGGATACGGATTACGTAAAATATATTATGGCTGCTTGAAAAAAGTCACTCCGGTGTTTTTTCTGGAGACGGTAATATTATGGATATTTAGACAGAATGTGAACAAGGTCACACAGCTAGATGGCGGGTTGAAGAAAACACTGTGCAAATAATGCCTACAAGGTCAACGTATACACTACTACAGCGGTGGATACGGATTACGTAAAATATATTATGGCTGCTTGAAAAAAGTCACTCCGGTGTTTTTTCTGGAGACGGTAATATTATGGATATTTAGACAGAATGTGAACAAGGTCACACAGCTAGATGGCGGGTTGAAGAAAACACTGTGCAAATAATGCCTACAAGGTCAACGTATACACTACTACAGCGGTGGATACGGATTACGTAAAATATATTATGGCTGCTTGAAAAAAGTCACTCCGGTGTTTTTTCTGGAGACGGTAATATTATGGATATTTAGACAGAATGTGAACAAGGTCACACAGCTAGATGGCGGGTTGAAGAAAACACTGTGCAAATAATGCCTACAAGGTCAACGTATACACTACTACAGCGGTGGATACGGATTACGTAAAATATATTATGGCTGCTTGAAAAAAGTCACTCCGGTGTTTTTTCTGGAGACGGTAATATTATGGATATTTAGACAGAATGTGAACAAGGTCACACAGCTAGATGGCGGGTTGAAGAAAACACTGTGCAAATAATGCCTACAAGGTCAACGTATACACTACTACAGCGGTGGATACGGATTACGTAAAATATATTATGGCTGCTTGAAAAAAGTCACTCCGGTGTTTTTTCTGGAGACGGTAATATTATGGATATTTAGACAGAATGTGAACAAGGTCACACAGCTAGATGGCGGGTTGAAGAAAACACTGTGCAAATAATGCCTACAAGGTCAACGTATACACTACTACAGCGGTGGATACGGATTACGTAAAATATATTATGGCTGCTTGAAAAAAGTCACTCCGGTGTTTTTTCTGGAGACGGTAATATTATGGATATTTAGACAGAATGTGAACAAGGTCACACAGCTAGATGGCGGGTTGAAGAAAACACTGTGCAAATAATGCCTACAGGGCAAATAATGCCTAAAAGGTCAACTTATACACTACTACAGCGGTAGTAAAATAAAAAAAAGTAAAATAAAAAAAAATGAATATTAAAAAAAAAAAATTAAAGTTGGTGCTGCTGAACTACTAGGAGCAGCAGATTAGCACACCAGTCCCACTCCCCAACACTGCTAGACTAATAGCACTGGGCTCTTATAGTAGTAGTAGTAGTAGTAGTAAAACAACAAAAAAATAAATAAAAGCAGTCCTTACAAGGACTACTGTTATTGCAGCAGTCAGCAGATGAGATCAGAAGCAGGACAGCTGCCCACTGCAGCTACATACAGAGCACTGCAGTAGAAGGTAGATTACTAGCCAGCAAAGCTACCTAAGCTAAAATGTCCCTCAAACCCCTGCAGACTTCTGTCCCTCCAATAACAGAGCAGTATCAAAACGATTACTAGCCAGCAAACTTTCAACTGTCCCTGAAATCACTAACAGGCAGCAGCTCTCTCCCTACACTATCTCTTCAGCACACACAGGCAGAGTGAAAAAACGCTGCAGGGCTTCGGTTTTTATAGGGAAGGGGAGTGGTCCAGGGGAGAGCTTCCTGATTGGCTGCCATTTACCTGCTGGTCTGGGGTGAGAGGGCAAAAAAAAGCGCCAACAATGGCGAACCCAAAATGGCGAACGTCGCGCGACGTTCGCGAACTTCCGGCGAGCGCGAACAAGTTCGCCGGCGAACAGTTCGCGACATCTCTATTCCCAACCCATTCTTTGCATCTCCAGCATCTATCCGATGTTTGTGGGAACATTCTATTAATTTTACTAGGGGTATAGTGCCACTTAGTTATCAATTTGTATATAGCTTCTTGTGTTTTCGAGACCTTTGTCATCTTATAATTATACTTTAGTATCTTATCCCACTCTTGTTCTGTAACTGTAACTCCCAGTTCCTTCTCCCATTCCTGGCTAAGCAGGGAAAGATTGTGTTCTTCTCGCGTTGTTAAAATGTTGTAGATTTTTGATAGAGGTTTCTCCATCTCCCTTTCCATTTCCAAAAGCTGTTCCCATTGAGTAAGGGGTCTATCCCAATTAGACTTATCTAACCTGCTGATACCCCCACTGATCTTGTATTTCAAAAAGTGGGACCGTTTTTCCGGACCTGATAAATTCTCTCATTCTGGTCAAGTTTGTATCTTTTCTCCCCCACCTCTCAAAAGCTCCCTTTTCCATGCTAGGAGGGAAATTCCGGTTGCCTAATAATGGTTGTAATAAATAAGGTGTCTCTGTCAGCTTCAAAGCCTGTTTGTTTTTGTGCCATATTTTAAGGGTCGGTGTAATCAATGTATGCGGGTCCTGATCCATCTTCATCCTTACTCCCCAATCCTCCCATAATGCACATTCTAATGGGTAATTTCCCCATCCCTGTTCTAGTATACACCAATCTTTTTTTCTACTCTTCCTGGTCCACCCTACTATCCTCACCAAATGTATCGCCACATAGTACATATATGGGTCCGGTACTTTCAATCCCCCCTTTTCTTTTGGAGCAGTTAATAAGTTATATTTTAACCTCGGCTTCTTGCCGTTCCATATAAATCTAGAAAACATAGATTTAATTGATATAAAGAAGGAGTTTGGGATTTCCACCGGTAGTACCTGGAGTAAATACAGAGCTTTTGGCATTAATACCATTTTTATAGCTTGGATTCTACCAAACCAAGATATTTTAATATTTTTCCAATTATCTATTGTTTGTTGCAAAGTAGCTAATAAGGGTATAAAATTGTCCGCATAGGCTCTATTTAATTCTCCACTCAGCTTCACTCCCAGGTATTTTATTGATGATCTGGCCCATTTAAATGGAAAATTTTGTTTAATCTGTTGTATTGTTTTGCCGTCTAGATTGACATTTAGTATCTCTGATTTAGTATAGTTTATCTTAAAGTTTGATAGCTCTCCGAAGGTTTTCAACAGTTTCATGAAATTTGGAAGTGTTATTAGAGGATTTGTTATATACATTAACAAATCATCCGCGAAAGCGGCACTTTTATATTCATTACCCTTTATATTTATCCCGCTTATGTCCGGATTATTCCTTATATGTGATAATAATATTTCCATAACTAGAAAAATAATGTTGGAGATAACGGGCATCCTTGTCTCGTCCCATTAAATATCTGGACACTTTGTGATAATGTGCCATTGATTTTGATTTTCGCTGTTGGAGTATCATACAAAGCCAAGATCCTCTCCTTCATTTTATTTTTTATCCCAAAATTTGAGAGTGTCTTATCTAAGAAGGGCCATGAAAAACGGCATATTGTCCCCTGTTTTCCGACTCCAGCGAGGGACGAGGCAGGGTTGTCCTATGTCCCCTCTGCTTTTCGCCTTGGCGATAGAACCTCTAGCTGCTAAAATTCGGTCAACTCCTACTTGTAAGGGTCTGCGGGTGGGTGCTGTAGAGGAGAAAATCTCTCTCTATGCCGACGATGTCTTGCTGTACTTCCAGGACACAGGTCCGTCTATGGAGGTAGCCATGCAGATTATACAAGATCACGGCAGATTCTCGGGTTTACATGTCAATTGGCGGAAATCTGTTTTGTTCCCTCTAGATCGACCCCCTGCTCAAACGCTGTCCCCCAGGCCCGACCTGAAAGTGGTTGATACCTTTAAATATCTGGGCCTTAAAATTCATAATAACTTTGCTGAGTTTATTCCCTTGAATTTAGATCCAGCGATTCAGCAGTGTACGAGGGTGTTAGCTGTATGGCAACACCTGCCGCTTACGCTATGGGGTAGAGTGGCCCTGTTTAAGATGGTTTTCCTTCCGAAATTCTTATATCTGTTTCGCAATTGCCCGGTTCACGTACCCAATAAGGTTTTTCGCACCATTGACAAAGTGGTGACGTCATTTATCTGGAACAATAAAGCCCCCAGGATTGCCAGGGAAACTTTATGTGCTCCTTTGGATAGCGGTGGTCTGGCGCTGCCCAATTTGAAGGCCTACTACTTGGCAGCCCAGGCTGCCTATGTTCATTGGTGGCTAGTGCCTAATGCAGAGAACCCTAATATGCAGCTGCAGGCTTCGTGGATGGGCTCAGTAGAGGCATTGCGGAATGCTCCTTATAGAGCACCCACTGATCTCCCCAAGGGACTAGCTGTGGTGACGACTACCCATAGGGCTTGGCTCTCCGCTCTCCGTATGACAGGGGCTGACCCACCATTGCTCTCCCCGAGCTTGCCACTCTGGAGAAACTCTACCCTAATCCACTTTAAGGACCTCCCCAATTTCCAAGACTGGCCATTAGGGGGTATAAGATTCTTATCTGATGTTCTAGTGGACGATATGTTTATTTCTTATACTGAGCTTAGAGATAGAATGAGGGTTCCCAATCTGAGGCTTCATGCTTACTTCCAATTGAGAGAGGCCTTTGTGGCGCAGTTTCGCTCCCAACTACTGGTAGCCGAGGACTACCCCCTCTTGAAGCTGGTTCAGACGGACACGCCAGCTAAATTAGTATCCCGAATCTATTGGCTCCTGGTCCGTGTCCCTGTGGCCCCATTCCATCGCACTTACCTTAAATGGCGGGACACACTAGGCGACCTGGAGGAGGACCAGTGGGAAGAGGTGACTGGCAATCTGTATCACTTCTTGGTATCCTCTTGCGATAGGCTGATTCAATACAAGTTTCTCCATCAGGTCTATCTAACCCCGGCTAAGTTACATAGGTTTGGAAGTAGGGCTACTGGTAACTGCCATAGGTGTCAGGAGGAGCAGGCCGATTTTCTCCACATGTCATGGCAATGCCCCCACATACAAGCATTTTGGAGAGCTGTCATAACACATCTCTCGACATGTCTGGATCTCCCCCTGGTGCTTACTCCACACTCCTGTCTGCTGGGTATTTTAGAGGGAGTTATTCATGGGAAATTCTTACAACTGCTCACTCGAGGTCTGCTATACTATGCAAGAAAGTCTATTATACTGAGATGGATGGGGCCTCGGCCCCCTACGCTGACAATGTGGCGTACGCTAGTGAATGCTGTCCTCCCACTGATCAAACTTACCTACTTGTCTCGGGCTGTCCTGACAAGTTTGATAAGATTTGGCGTCCATGGACTGATGCTGAGGGTATTTCTGATGTGGGTGAATAACCATGTATCTCCCGACCAAGGGAAATGTATCTGTATTCTTGTTACTATTGTACGGAAATGTTACTGGTCCGTGCCTCCCAGGCGGGAGCATACCCCCCCCCCTTCCCCCTTGTCTTGTGAATGAAAATCAATAAAAACTTTTTGGTTTGAAAAAAAAGAAGGGCCATGAAATTCTATCAAATGCTTTTTCAGCATCCGTGGTTAACAGACAGATAGGAAATTGTAGTTTACGTGCATAGTGAATTATTGAGATTGTTTTAGCAATGTTATCTTTCGCTTCTCTTTTAGGTACAAAACCAGTTTGATCTTCGTGAATAATATACGGTAGGTATTTTTTAATTCTTTTCCCTAGTATATTAGCATATATTTTCATATCTATATTTATTAACGATATTGGTCTATAACTAGAGCATAAAGTAGGATCTTTATCCATTTTTGGTATTATTGTAATCTGGGCTTCTTGTGCCTGTTTATAAAATCCCTCTTTCTCTGATATATTGTTAAAGTAAAGATATAATATCGGGACTATCTCTGCTTTGAATGTTTTATAGAATGCAGCTATGTATCCATCTGGACCTGGACTTTTTCCTAGTTTCAGCTCATCTATCCCCTCCTCTATTTCTTTTAGTGTAATTGCTAACTCCATCTCTTGAGCTTGTTCTTCAGTTAATAAATTCACTTTGGCCTCTTTTATAAACTGCTCCATTGATGCTTCCTTTTGTAGAGAAGGTTTATCTTTTTGTATTTTATATAGCGTTTGATAGTAATCTTTAAAAGTTTCTGCTATCCCTTTAGTGTCGTAATGTGTAATGTTATGGCCATTTTTAATTGCAATAATGTTATTCTGACCTTGTATCTTTTTTAGTATTCTCGCAAAATATTTATTTCCCTTATCCCCAAGTTCGTATGCATTCTGTTTAGTTCTAAGATAAGCTTTATGTATTTTATGATCTAATACTTTCTTAAGATGGTCTCTCTTAATCTCCAGTATCTGGAAAGTTTTTATAGCTAGTGTTTCTTTATGTGCCTGTTCTAATTGTGTAATATCAACCATTAGATTGTTAATTTCCTTTTCTCTCTTTTTTTTTAGGCTTGTCCCCAGGGCGATTAATCTTCCTCTCAATACGCACTTGAGTGTCTCCCATAATGTTCTTGGGGCTATATCTGTCGTATCATTCTCCTTTATTATTTGTATTATCCATTCCCGTATCTTGTCTTTATTTTCCCTATTATGTAGTACGTATTCATTTAATCTCCAGTTAAATTGTGCTTTACTCACCTCCGGAATTAAATATTTTACTAGTACTGGTGCGTGGTCTGAAACTATTGTTGTGCCTATAATTGCCTGCTGAAACAAATGTGCCCACTGTTGTGATACCATTATATAATCTATTCTTGAATAAATTTGATATTGTTTAGAAAAATATGTGAAGTCTTTTTTCTCCGGATTCAAAGCCCTCCATATATCAACCATGTGTATTTCTGCGAAATTTCTTTTTATATCTTTCAAATTCTTATACGATAAATATGTTTTACCCGTGGATGTATCTATTAGTGGATTTAAGGTTACATTAAAATCACCTCCAATTATTATTAAACCTTCGCTATATATTTCTAGTACATGTAAGAAGTGTTGTAAAAATTTATTTTGATTTGTGTTCGGGACATATACATTCGCTATTGTACAGTTCTGATTAGCTAGTTTACCCTTCACTATTATATATATCGACCCTCTTTATCTATTTTATAGTCCACCATGTCAAATGGCAAATCTTTGTGAATTAAAGTCATAACCCCCGTTGCTTTCTTAGTTGGATTATTACTCAAAAATATTTGAGGGTATTCTTTGACCTTTAAACTAGGAACATGATCTTGTTTAAAGTGGGTCTCTTGTAGCACAACTATTTGCGCTTTACTCTTCCTACACTCATAGAACACTTTTGCTCTTTTAACTGGCTCATTAATCCCATTTACGTTAAATGATAATATATTACACTCCATTGCTTAGTTTTATTCCATTTTCCCTTAATATCTTTCGGTTGACCTTGAATTTCCAACTAATATCGTGTATATATGCATGTATCCCTTGTCTTACCCAATCTTTATGGTCACCCTTCACATATAACTTGATACAACAACAACACCAAAAAAAAACATAACATATCACAGAGTACGAATTGCTCCGAGACCACATCAAAAACAGACAAAAAAAAGGAAAAAATAGCAGCCGTCTCAGCTTCTTCAGGGATCCTCCCTGAATCTGAGGGATGTTTATTACGGCTAGAGTGGCTTTGCCACTTTTTTGGGGGTATGGATATGAAGTTAGCAGCATGGATATTTGGTCTTATAGGCAGCTTTTGGAACCACCCAACCCTTAAATTTATTCCCAAGTATGCTTATTCCCTTCATTTCTATTATTGTTATACTTCATTTTTTTTTTTTTTTTTTTTTCTTTTTTTTTTTTCTTTTTCCTTCCTCCTCCACCCTTACATTCAAATATTTCCTAATAACACAAGTTAAACTTTGGTTATGCAAGGAGTTCCTTTAGAACAAAATCAAATTTATACATTCATAAATACGTTATTCCAATATTTCCTGGTAACCGGAATTAAACTTTAGTTATGCAAGGACTTCCTTTAGACCAACAAAAAGAATATTTATACGTTACCCATCCAGGGGTTAATATCATCTAGTACGAACATCTACTAGCCAAAGTCCTCAAGATCTCTTATTTAACTTATAGTCCACCTTGCATCGTAGAATCTTTAATCTCCTTTGCTTTTCCTTTCTTCGTATTGATGTTCTTAGGGGCTCTACTTTCGGACCACTCCTGCTCTTGGTCCATCAATAAATCCGCTTTAGTTCTATATCCATCTGGCCAGTCTGGTATCTCAATCACTGGAAGGTGTAGTTTCTTCAGGAAATTTCCTAAATCTTTCTCTGAACGTAGTATTGCTGAAATTCCGTCTTTATGAACAGAAAGTAAGAATGGAAAGCCCCATCTGTATAGTATCCTTTTCTCCCTCAGCAGGTCTGTCAGTGGCTTCAGCGCTTTCCTTTTTCTCAGGGTGGTTCTTGATAAATCTTGGAAAAAGGTCAAAGTATTATCTTCATATATTATGTTTTCTACTTATTTAGCTTTTTGCAAGATCTCCTCTTTCACCGCAAAACTATGTAGTCGGCATATTATATCTCTGGGTGCCTCTGGAGGGACCATCTTTGGCTTCATCAGCCGATGAGCTCTTTCTATCTGAATTTCCATCATCTTCTCTTTCACCTTTTCCTTGTTTAAAATATTGTTGAATATTTGTTGTAGAAAGGTTTTTATGTCTTCTTTTAGTATGGTTTCTGGAACCCCTCTAATTCTTATATTCTTCCTTCTGCTCCGATTCTCTTGGTCTTCCATCTGTCTCATTAAGTCTGAGATCAAATTTTCCTGCTGTTGTAGTTTCCCGAAAATAACCTTTTGATTTTGCTGCAGGTTACTTGTTTGGCGCTCCACTTCCTCCGTGCGCGTCACCATGTCTGCAAACTCTTTTTTGAGGCCCAAGATATCATCCCTTATAGATGTAGTTACTTCTTGGAGCATTTCTTTAATTTCCGATTTTGAGGGTAATTTGGCTAATTGGGCATAGAGAGCTGCGTTCTCTCCTCCTTCTTCTCCCTCACTTTCGGAATCCTCAGAGTCCCTTTCCGTCGCCTCCCTTCTTGCCCCTCTTCCCATCGATTTCTTAGAAACATCATCTCTGCCCGTGCTATTTCTCCGAAACAATGGAGCTATGTCTCGTGGAGTTGACTGTAAATTGCGCATTGAGGTATTCTCTTTTTCTTTATTTCTGTCTTTTGTTTTCTCTTTTGTACCGGTCTCGCTGCCACCTTTTTGGGGTCTGCCCATGTTTGTCCCTCAGAAAGACACTTAAGGAGCCGGCAATGACTAGTTATGGTTAATCTCTTTGAAATAGGCGGGTATTTGCAGCATATGCCTTAGTGTATTTCGGATCTGTTCCAGAGACCCGTTTCAGCCGAATATGCAAGGTGGCGATGTGGGGACTAACTGGTAGCTTTCAACAACTTCTCTTTTCAGACGTTCCTCCCAACACCAATATTATAGTATAGAGATTATAGCAATAATGTTCCAGCTAGCAGGAGTTGGGAGGTATCTTTGTCCCTCCAGGAGAGGGATAAAAAAAAAAAAACAGTTCTAGAAACAACAGTGACTGGTTATGGTTAGTCTCTTTGAAGTCTGCAGATATTAACCATATATAACTTAGTATATGTTGGGTCTGAGCCAGAATCCAGTATCTGCAATGTATGGGGGGAATGTCTTATGACTTTAAACAGCTTCCGCTTCTAGGCACTCTTCCCGGGGCCAATAATGTATTCTAGGCAGGTACAATATTACATAAGTCAAAGTTATGTTGCGTACAATGTGTCTGGCATACATACGAAGCGTCTGGCAGTATCCTGCCAGTCCCCCTTGGACGCGCTTCTCTGAATACTTGCTCTCTCAGGCCCTTGTATCCCAGTCCCGACTGTTTCCACCTTTCCACTCACTTTTACTGGCAGGTACAAGGGGTCCGCTGGTCCCACTACCTTCACGCCGCCACAGGGTTCCTCCGGCTGCCTTATTATCCAGTAGGGCCTCCTCACCTCGTTGCTCTTGTCGAGTGAGTGCCCGTCCGTCACAAACGCGGGTTTCCGCAGGTTTTCGGGGGCTGACCGCCTCTCCCCTGCGTTCACTAGGGGCTCCCTGTCGGCTTCCGTACCGCTCGCCTCTTCCTCCTTGTGCACGCTGCCAGTCGGCAGTTCACTTGCGGCTACAGAGACTGTCGAGTGGAGGCGGGTGGTGACTCAAAGCCAGCTGCTCCGGTTATCGCTATGTGAGCTATTCAGCCATCGCATGTGGGGGAAAACATGTACTTAGTAAGTATACACAATTATGCTTATTTGCTGCTTATTCACCCTTCATCCAAGCGGGTCAGGTGTAGTGCCTGGAGCTCTAGACTCTCAGAGCTCCGCCATGCTGCTTGCTCGGCTCCTCCCCCGTATGGGAATGCATTTTGGTTAACATTAGCTGTAACTTTTTGAAAAGTTGTCAGGGCTGCAAATTAAAAGTGGCATTAGAATTAGCTTCCAACACTACACCTTCAAAAAGTTTTGCATCAAGGAAAAGCAACAGGAAAACTTGTAAAAGCACTCTGCCAAAATGCATTCTAAGTCTATGGGAATGCATTTTGGTTAACATTAGCTGTATCTTTTTGGAAAGTTGTCAGGGCTGCAAATTCACAATGGCATTAGAATTAGCTTCCAACACTACACCTTCAAAAAGTTTTGCATCAAGGAAAAGCAACAGGAACACTTACAATGCACTCTGCCAAAATGCCTTTTAAGTCTATAGGAATGCATTCTGGTTAATATTAGCTGTAACTTTTTGAAAAGTTGTCAGGGCTGCAAATTAAAAGTGGCATTAGAATTAGCTTCCAACACTACACCTTCAACAAGTTTTGCATCAAGGAAAAGCAACAGGAAAACTTGTAAAAGCACTCTGCCTAAATGCATTCTAAGTCTATGGGAATGCATTTTGGTTAACATTAGCTGTATCTTTTTGGAAAGTTGTCAGGGCTGCAAATTCAAAATGGCATTAGAATTAACTTCCAACACTACACCTTCAAAAAGTTTTGTATCAAGGAAAAGCAACAGGAACACTTACAATGCACTCTGCCAAAATGCCTTTTAAGTCTATATGAATGCATTCTGGTTAACATTAGCTGTAACTTTTTGAAAAGTTGTCAGGGCTGCAAATTCAAAGTGGCATTAGAATTAGCTTCCAACACTAGACCTTCAACAAGTTTTGCATCTTGGAAAAGCAACAGGAAAACTTGCAAAACCACTCTGCCAAAATGCATTCTAAGTCTATGGGAATGCATTTTGGATAACATTACCTGTAACTTTTTGGAAAGTTGTCAGGGCTGCAAATTAAAAGTGGCATTAGAATTAGCTTCCAACACTACACCTTCATAAAGTTTTGCATCAAGGAAAAACAACAGGAAAACTTCTATGGGAATGCATTTTTGTTAACATTAGCTGTGTCTTTTTGGAAAGTTGTCAGGGCTGCAAATTCAAAATGGCATTAGAATTAGCTTCCAACACTACACCTTCAAAAAGTTTTGCATCAAGGAAAAACAACAGGAAAACTTCTAAAAGCACTCTGCCAAAATGCATTCTAAGTCTATGGGAATGCATTTTGGTTAACCTTAGCTGTGTCTTTTTGGAAAGTTGTCAGGGCTGCAAATTCAAAATGGCATTACAATTTTTTTTCAAAAAAAGTTTTGCATCAAGGAAAAGCAACAGGAACACTTACAATGCACTCTGCCAAAATGCCTTTTAAGTCTATAGGAATGCATTTTGGTTAACATTAGCTGTAACTTTTTGAAAAGTTGTCAGGGCTGCAAATTAAAAGTGGCATTAGAATTAGCTTCCAACACTAGACCTTCAACATGTTTTGCATCTAGGAAAAGCAACAGGAAAACTTGCAAAAGCACTCTGCCAAAATGCATTCTACGTCTATGGGAATGCATTTTGGTTAACATTAGCTGTAACTTTTTGAAAAGTTGTCAGGGCTGCAAATTAAAAGTGGCATTAGAATTAGCTTCCAACACTAGACCTTCAACAAGTTTTGCATCTAGGAAAAGCAACAGGAAAACTTGCAAAAGCACTCTGCCAAAATGCATTCTAAGTCTATGGGAATGCATTTTGGATAACATTACCTGTAACTTTTTGGAAAGTTTTCAGGGCTGCAAATTAAAAGTGGCATTAGAATTAGCTTCCAACACTACACCTTCAAAAAGTTTTGCATCAAGGAAAAGCAACAGGAAAACTTGTAAAAGCACTCTGCCAAAATGCATTCTAAGTCTATGGGAATGCATTTTGGTTAACATTAGCTGTAACTTTTTGAAAAGTTGTCAGGGCTGCAAATTAAAAGTGGCATTAGAATTAGCTTCCAATACTACACCTTCAAAAAGTTTTGCATCAAGGAAAAGCAACAGGAACACTTACAATGCACTCTGCCAAAATGCCTTTTAAGTCTATAGGAATGCATTCTGGTTAATATTAGCTGTAACTTTTTGAAAAGTTGTCAGGGCTGCAAATTAAAAGTGGCATTAGAATTAGCTTCCAACACTACACCTTCAAAAAGTTTTGCATCAAGGAAAAGCAACAGGAAAACTTGTAAAAGCACTTTGCCTAAATGCATTCTAAGTCTATGGGGAATGCATTTTGGATAACATTACCTGTAACTTTTTGGAATGTTGTCAGGGCTGCAAATTAAAAGTGGCATTAGAATTAGCTTCCAACACTACACCTTCAACAAGTTTTGCATCAAGGAAAAGCAACAGGAAAACTTGTAAAAGCACTCTGCCTAAATGCATTCTAAGTCTATGGGAATGCATTTTGGTTAACATTAGCTGTATCTTTTTGGAAAGTTGTCAGGGCTGCAAATTCAAAATGGCATTAGAATTAGCTTCCAACACTACACCTTCAAAAAGTTTTGTATCAAGGAAAAGCAACAGGAACACTTACAATGCACTCGGCCAAAATGCCTTTTAAGTCTATAGGAATGCATTCTTGTTAAATCTCTTTTTATTAAGTTTTCAATATCAAAAAGTATCAGGGGTACAGAAGATGAAGAAGGGGGGGGATACAAAGAAAAAGACAAAAAGAAAGAAAAAGTTTTCCACACCTACAAGAAAATGTTTTTCAACAATATTTAACAGGATATTACATAAGCCGTTGTGTTACATGACAGATATGTAAATTGTAAGTTACTCATATAGTTGAACAAGATGTTTTTAATATTATCCAAGAAATAAATAACAATATTGCTATACATTCATTTATTTCTTTCCATATAAGAAATCCAGGTGTTCCAATTTTTCAGGTGTTTTTGCAAAACTTTATTTTTATATGCTATAGCCTCTTCAGCATGTCTTATCTCCTCAATTAGTTTTAACCACTCTGTTAAGAGGGGAGGCTCTTTAGATTTCCATTTACGGGGAATTAATGACTTAGCAGAAACTAGAATATATTTGATAGTTGGTATGTTAATAATCTTTTTAATATTATTATCATATAAGAGTAAAACTGCGGAAGGATGTAACCTTAAAAGATTTGGGTATATTTTGTCAATAATAGATTGTATAGCCTGCCAATAAGGTTTTAAAATTTTGCATCCATACCAAATATGTTCATAGGTACCCTTTTCCTCTTTACATCTCCAACAGAGATCTTCTGTGCCATATATGCTTTTTAATTTGACTGGGGTTAAGTACCATCTTGCCAAAAGTTTATAAGATGATTCATATGATGCTGTAGAGGTAAATGTTTTGAATGTATTAATGCAAATCTTTTCCCATTCATCCGTCGAGAGGTTAAAGTTTAATTCCTCTTCCCACTTATGGGCAAATGGAGGTTTTGCGTCTCCATTTGAGATCAGACTTCTATAGAAAAATGAAATTTGTCTGTCTTTTTATATGAATATTTTTCAAAAAAATGTGTTCAAACCAAGATAGATTGTTGCTTATAGAATTAATATCAAATGTTCCGATATATTCCGTTATGGATTTGTATAACCCTTTATTCTTGTTATTGTTTCCAAATAGAACTAAGAATTTTTCTAATGGTATAATCTTTTTATCTTCTATAAAGTCATTAAGTCTGAATAATTTAGGTTGGCACTCCCCCCACTGGGGAAATGCGGTATTACTTATGTTTATCTGAGCTGATAAATTCTCTGGAATGGGTGTTAATATAGAGGGATAAACACAAAGTTCATATTCACTATTAATTCTATGAAACGTTTTCAATGTAGGATGGGCTGTTACCTCTGCTTTGGTCATAAAAGGAAATTTCTTTTCATCTTTCCAGATCAAAGAATCTAATCTGAGAATCTCTTCTCCTTTTTCTACATCAATAAAGGATTTGGAGGAGTCACTGTTGTGCCATGTTAATACTCTAGAAAGTTGCATAGCAAAATAATAAGTTTTCAAACATGGTAAGCCAATTCCCCCCTTCCCCCCCCCCCTTTTCCTTTGGTTTAATTAATGTATTGTAGGTACCGAATCTTTCCAGATAAATTTGGACAATTTTGATTTTACGATATTGAAAAATCTCAAAGGGACTTCAATAGGCATATTCTGAAATATATGTAATAACTTAGGAAGGAATATCATTTTTACTATGTTGACTCTTCCTAACCAAGAGACACATACATTGTTAAAACTCACAATGTCCTTATCTATTGTTTCTATAGCAGGAATGTAATTCAATTTATACAGCAATTTTTCGTTATGGGTGAGATGGATCCCCAGATATTTTATTGATACCTTAGCCCACTTAAAGGGAAAATTGTTTTTTAATTGAGTAATTGTTTGTTCTGAAAGGGAGATGTTTAATATTTCTGATTTGTTGTAATTTAATTTGAAGTTGGATAGAGACCCAAAACATTTGATTAGATTCATTAAATTAGGTATAGATAAATGTGGCTTAGTGATATAAAATAGCAAATCGTCTGCAAAGGCAGATACTTTATAATGAGAGTTTGCTATTTTAATCCCTGTTATATCTATATTTTGCCTAATTGCAAGTAGTAAAGATTCAATGGTTAGAATAAACAACAAGGGGGACAAAGGACAGCCCTGTCTCGTCCCATTGCTGATAGGGACTTTATTTGATAACGTGCCATTAATTCTTATTCTAGCATTGGGACATTTATATAGGGACATTATTTTATTTATTATACCGGTACCGAATCCTATTTTTTCCAAGATCTGTTCAATAAATAACCATTCTACTCTATCGAAGGCTTTTTCAGCATCCATAGATATTATTAGGGCCTCCTCGTTTTTCTTTTTCATATACTTTATAATGTTTACAGCTCTAATTGTATTATTTTTCCCTTCTCTGCCAGGTACAAAACCTGCTTGGTCAAAATGGATTAGGTCGGGTAAGTGTACACTAATTCTATTGGCAAGTAATTTTGCAAATAATTTTTGATCTATGTTAATAAGGGAAATTGGCCTATAACTTAGCGCATTCAGTAGGATCTTTTCCTGGTTTGTGAATAACTGTAATGTGGGCTTCTTGGGATTGTTCTGGAATTTGAGAGTGTCTATTCTGTGAGTTAAATAACTCCAGCAATATAGGGACTAAGATTTTATCAAAGATTTTATAATAGCTCGCCGAGAATCCATCTGGGCCTGGGCTTTTGCCCAGTGGAAGATTCTTTATTGCTTTTTGCAGTTCCTCCTCATTAAAAGGTTTGTCTAATTCTTCGGCTATACTCTTATCTAAGAAAGGGATTTTAATTTGGGAAAGAAATTGGTTAATTTGTTTTTTCTTTATTTCTCTGTGAGAATTATTAGCATATTGTTTGTTTAAATTATAGAGTCTGGTATAATAATCTTGAAAACATTTTGCTATATCTGTAGTTGTATGTACCATTTGTTGCTTATCATTTTTCATTTTTAAAAGGTATGATTTTATAAATTGAGATTTCAACTTGCTTGCTAGATATTTGCCACATTTATTACTATTTTCATATAGGTATTGTTTAATCCTTGTGTAGGCTTTGTTGGAGATTGTATCTAGAAGTATTTTTAAATCTTTACTTTTCTCTTTTAACTCCTTAAAGACCTTATCTGATAAGTATTTTTATGTAGGGATTCTAAATTATGTATATCTTTCAATAATGAGTTTATTTTCTTCTCCCTTTCTTTTTTAGCAAAGGAGCCCAAAGAAATCAACAAACCTCTTATCGTGCACTTATGTGCTTCCCATCTGTTATGTAAAGAAGTATCATTCACATTATTTTCTAAGAAGAATTGTTTGAGTCTCTTGGTGATTTTTTCTTTAAAGGGTTCTTGGCTAATCAGATTGTCATTTATTTTCCAGTTAAAATGAGGTTTCAGCAAATTGGGAAGTTTAAATATCAAGTTCACTGGGCAATGGTCAAATAAAAGAGAGTTTTCTATTGACACACTTTTAACGAGTTCTAGGAATCTGTGTTCCAGAAAAATATAATCTATTCTTGAATAGCTTTTATGAGCACAGGAATAGTGTGTATAGTCTCTCTCATCTGCATGGTAAGCTCTCCAAGTATCAGCAAATAAGTTGTCATGTAAAAGTTGATTAATACCTTTGATCAGTGAACATGGTAAATTTGATTTTTTGGATGAAGTGTCCATTAAGGGGTTAAGTGGGATGTTAAAGTCACCTCCCAAAATTACTATCCCTTCTTGAAAGGATTTAAGCTTTAATAGAATACTCTTCAATATTTTGTTTTGACCTTTGTTAGTGAGATAAACATTACACATAGTTATTTTTGTGTCATACAAAATCCCTTTTACCATGATACATCTACCATCACTTTTAGCATAGGTGTCAATTGTTGTAAATGGAATATTTCTATGCATAGCAATCAACATGCCATTTGTTTTCTTTAAGCAATTATTGCCTGTAAATATCTTATCAAATTGTTTATGTTTTATATTTGGATAATTATTTTCTTTAAAATGGGTTTCCTGCATGAAAATGATTTTGGATCCCATTTTATTGCATTGATTAAATAATTGTGCTCTTTTAATAGGCTCATTTAACCCATTAACATTTACTGATGTAATCTTACAATTAGCCATTTTGTGTATTTAAGGTTGCATAATACTTTTTCGCAATAAAGCGATATCAAGTCGTCAGTATCTCTGTCATATTGAAAATGAAAAAAATCAAAGAATATTTTAGGTGTGGAATTTAGAACTATGTACAAGGGTATTACCAATAAGAAATAGGTTTTGTCCCGTAGGGACATTTCTCTTTAAAGGTTATAGAGGTATAAGATAGGCAAAAGTGCTATCCTAATGGGGGAAATGGAAGGTCAACCCGATACAGATAATACAAAACTAGTATTAATTAGGTAAATCTTACACCAAATCACACTCTTACCCTGTGAGCTTCTCATCTAAGTATATAAACATTCAGATATAATGTCTAACCTGCAAGACACAAAATTTTTGATTAACATATTAAACACAATTTAAAGATTTATGAAGAGGAGGTGCATTGTGCCCAAATAAAGAAATAAGGTTGCTAAGAGTTCTCTTCAAGTGTCATCATTTATGGCAAAGGTCAAGTCTTTTTCTCCTCTGGGATCAGGTGTAGAGGCCATCTTCTTAGTTTGCTTCAATGGAGTTATCCAAAATTCCGGTAATTTTTCCAATGAGAAGTCAGGTGTTGGGATGATATCCCATCCTGGGAGAGGTGGTTTTTCAATGTCCAGCTTTTTGCAGAATTCCTCAGTGTCCTTAGGAGATTTCAGTACCATCCATTGTCCCTCCTTTCTCACCGATATGTGAAAAGGGAATCCCCACTTGAATTGTAGGCCTTTTTCCTTTATAGCATCTGTGAGAGGTTTAAGATTTCTTCTCTTGCTGAGGGTTTTCCACGAGATGTCTTGGAAAATTTGTATTTTGCTATCTTCGTATGTGATGTTGTTTATTTCTCTTGCTTTAGAGATGATTTCCTCCTTCTCTGTGAAATTATGCAGAGCGCAAAGGACATCTCTGGGAGCTCCATGAGGTGCATTTTTTGTCTTAGCCACTCTGTGAAATCTGTCCATTTTAATTTCAGTTGCAGTATCTCTATTGAGAATGCTGTTAAAGATTTGCCACAGTGCTTGTTTCAGTTCACCTTGAGTAATTATTTCAGGGATGCCTCTTACTCTCAGATTAACCCTTCTGCTTCTGTTTTCAAAGTCCTCCATTTGCCTTTCAAGCTCCTCAATTTGTTGAGCTTGCTTTTTTTTTTTTTAAATATGTCTTTATTGAAAAATTTTAATAACAAATAAAATAAACAAATACAAAGGAATTTGGAATAATGAAAAGAAAAGAATGATGGAGAAGTCCATCGTCAATACAATTCGAACGTACACACACGATAACCAGAGCAGTAATCTCCTCTTAATGGTACATTGTAAAATATACTAAGGTATTATAGTACATAACATTATTTCTCACATACATATCAGTGGAGGGAAAAGGAAAAACAATTAGGAATACCTCGCTCTTAATATCTGATTTACGTGGTGGCTCCTGGGGGGCATTTGTGAGGTTTGGTCCCGTGAGCGTAGGAGATTTTGAACATACTGATCTGTTTCATGGACACTAGTATTGTTGAGTAATAGTTCCGTATCATACCACGTAGTGTATCTAAACGCATATATCGTTAGGTGTCTAGTATGAATTGGGAGCAATTGGATGTAACTCATCCATGTCGAAAAAAATTTGTCAGTAAATTGTTCTTTATTTGTAGTGGATTCCACCCAATCCATGTGAAATATATGGTGTAGCTTTTGTTTGACCAAAGATAGTGGGGGTGCAGATGGGGAAAGCCAATGATGCAGAATGGTTTTCCGAGTAGCAGCCATTAACCTTTCCGCCAGCTGTCTTTCAGAGCGGGAAAGGTTCAAGTGTGGAGGGGGAGTCCCAAAAATCGCCCATGTTAACGTAAAAACGTTTGCTCGTCGAGTCAGAGACTTCCAGTATATCTGAACTTCCCCCCATAATTGATGAATGATAGGGCATAGCCAAAGACAATGCACAAGATCAGCCCGGGGTTGATGACATCTCAGACAATTATCCGAATTTAGGGTACCCATATGATGCCTCCTAAGAGGAGTGAGATAAGAGCCATGCAATATCCGTAAAGCCATTTCTTGATATTTGCTAACAGGAATAGCTTGCATTGTTTTTGCGTGATACTGAAGTATTTGGGAGGCCTCTGTTTGCGGGATTACAGAAGTCTATCTGAGTAAAGATTTGTCCTGTGCTTCAGTCGATAGTGAGGTCCTAATAAAGTGGTAAATCTGGGAAATAGTTCTGACTGTATTATATCTGGGCCACAGTATATTTATTGGATTATCTTTATCTGTCGTGGAAAGATGCCTCAACACCTTCGTGGCATAGTGGATAATTTGGTTCAGCAACATATTCGCCAGGAATGGGAATTTCTGGAGAAGCTTGTCTTTGGGTAATACAGTGAAAGTGTTATCGACAATATCTTTAACAATTTTCAAATTTTCAAATTTCGGAAATGTTGGATTATCGAGCCAGGACAGATAAGTGGAGTAACAAGGTGTTAATTTAAATCTGCGCCTCACTGAATTCCATGTTCTATAAGTGTCTATAAATAAGGGGTGTTCGCGCATATCTTGCGGAATATCCCTTAATGGAGAATGCAAAAGAAAGTTAAGGGAGAGATCTCCCGTCAGGAGTTGATCAAGCTCCGTTGAGGCATATGCGCTTCTATCATACATCCAGTCCCCAGCGAAGCGTAGTAACGCTGCCTCATTATATTCCCGAATATTTGGAAAGTTAACCCCACCCAAGGCTTTAGTCTGCTGTAATTTGAATAAACTTATCCTTGGACGTTTCTGTTTCCAGATAAAAGTACGTAACATTCTAGATAACCTTTTGTAGTCGGATGGTTTTATGCTGTAAGGTAGCATTTGTAGTTGATAGAGCAATTTAGGAAATAAAATCATTTTGATTAGGTGGATTCTCCCCATAAAGGTTAGGTTTAGTGAGTCCCATTTATTCAGATCTTGTTGAATATTGTCAATAGTATGTCTAATATTGAGTGAATAAAGCTCGGTATGTTTTTTCGCCAGTTTGATACCCAGATATGTTATATAGGATTGTGCCCGCTTAAAAGGGAATTCGGTAGTCCCAAGTGTCGTAATCCCTGGGCTACCAAGTTCCAATGCTTCAGATTTATTGAGATTAATCCGGAAGCCTGCAAAAGTACTGAATACCCGTATGGTATCTAGAATCGCAGCTAGTTCTATGTGAGGGTGATGAATAAACAGCAAAATATCATCCGCAAAGGCTGTTATTTTATGTCTAATATGTCCAAGTGGTATGCCTGCAAATGTTTCATTTAAAAGAAGATGTTTTATGAGGGGGTCTAATGCAATGTTGAATAGTAGAGGTGAAAGAGGGCAACCCTGTCTAGTCCCTCGTTGTATTTCGAAAGATTCAGAATTGTAGCCATTAACTGTTATAAAAGTCTGAGGAGCATCATACAAGGTTTTAAATAGGTTAAGCATATGAATTCCAAAATGTTGGAATTTTAAAAGTCTACGAATGTGTGCATGGGAGATCCTATCAAAGGCCTTATCAGCATCCAAATTTATCAGTAATCCCTGTCTTCTTTTTTCTAGGTTACACTGATAGATTGTGGCGATAGCTTGTCTGATAGCCCGAACCGGATGCCTGTCCTTGAGGAAGCCCATCTGATTAGAGGTAAGTATACGGGGAAGAATGTTTTGTAATCTAGTAGCCATAATTTTCGTCATAATTTTAAGGTCTTGATTTAATAACGATATTGGTCGATATGAAGACGGATCAGTAGGGTCTTTGCCCTCCTTATGTAGTAAAATAATTCTGGCGTCAGCCGCTTTGTCCCATAATGGGTTACCTTGTAGTACATCATTGTAGAGAGACGTAAGTAAAGGAGTCGTTTCAGGTAACAATAATTTATAAAATTCCGCCCCCAATCCATCTGGACCTGGGGATTTGCCGTTTTTAAGTTGTGTGACAGTCATTGAGACTTCTGTTTCAGTTATAGGTGCATCTAAGATTTCCCTATCCTGGACCGTAAGTTTGTTCAGATGGGCTTCCTGAAGAAATTTAAGACCGGGCTCAGGAGAATCAGAAACCCTTTGGTAAAGCGTTTTGAAATGTGTCGTCATCAATGTGGCAATGTCAGATGTATCACGTGCCCACCCGGTGGGTGTTTTGAGTTTCTGAATGAAAGTAGACCCTTGCTGTCTCTTGACTATATTAGCTAATAATTTACCTGACCTGTTGCCCCAGCGATAGAATCTGTTTGCCGTATGACTTAATTTATGTTGCATTTGTTCTATCAATAAAGTGTTAAAAAGAGTCTTCGTTTCTGCGTATTTTTTTTTTGCAGTAGGAGAGTTAGTAAGTTTGAAGGATTTATAAGCATGGGTGAGCTCGTTTTGTAGTAATTTGTACCTTTCATCAAATAATTTTTTCCTTTTAATTAAGTATGCTATTACGTGACCCCGTAGGACTGGTTTAGCAGCAGCCCATAGTAAATTCCTGTCATCCCAGTGTACCAAATTATCATCGATATAATTAGCCCAGTGTTGTTTAATGTAAGTTCTAAAATCATCGTTATGATACAGATATGCTGGAAATCTCCAATTAGAAGAGAAAGGTTGTGGATTAAATAATTTCAATGTCATTCTCATAGGTGCATGATCTGAGATGTCTATATTACCTATACTGGAGTCTTCTATCGATGCAAGAAGGGGAATAGAGAGAAAAAAGTAATCAATTCTCGAATGAGAGTTATGGACTGCAGAATAAAAGGTGTAATCTCTAGTGTCAGGGTGTAAATATCTGTAGACATCCTTTAATAAAAGATGGTTACAGAGGGTGTGGAGTGGTTTGATACGTCTCAAGGTGTGGATGAGAGATGTACCTGATTTATCCATATACGGGTCGTTCACTGTGTTCATGTCCCCACCAAGAATTACATTCGAAGCCCCCCAGGAGTCCAACCGCTGAAGCAATTCTGTAAAAAAGGATTGATTGTCATTATTTGGAGCGTATACGTTTACAAGGGTATAGTTTGTCCCATGAACAACCAAGTCCATAATCAGGTATCTGCCCAATTTATCTTTATAAGTTTTTCCCCTCCTGCAATTTAAAGAAGCATTTATTACAATTGCTACCCCTCTGGATTTTGATGTATAGGAAGCAGTCGTTAATGAACCTATCCACCTGTCTTTCAGAGAAATCGTATCTTGTCTCCGCCAATGCGTTTCCTGAAGAAATGCAATATGTACTTTCTCTCTCCTAAGATGATCAAGTACCTTACGTCTTTTAAGAGGTGTATTTAGTCCCCCAACGTTCCATGAAATAATTTTTATACTTTCAAGGGTTTTATCAGAAGTATAATCGGTATTATCACTGTTAGCCGCCATTTTAATTTATCCTATACCCTTCAAGAAGAAAACAAACAAATTGATTCCAATAGAATGCCCGGTCTGGCTGTCCCAGCGAGCAGACCAGGGTCCGGGACTTAGGAAGGATATGGGAAAGTATGTTGTGTGTAGATAGAGTTTAGATTCCAAATTCCAAAACATAACATAAAAAATACAATAACAGTGTACGCCTACAACTATAAACCCATGGTCAATACAATTAACACCCTATTAAAAGAATGGGACAAAACACACTTTACATGGACGGGTAGAATATCCATAATTAAAATGTCAATTCTACCAAAGATTTTGTACTTGTTTCAAACTTTACCTATCCTGATACCCAAAGGGTTTTTTACGTCTTTGACCACTATTATCAGCAAATTTGTATGGGCCAATAAACATCCTCGGATTAGCCAATCTATATTATATCAGCCTAAAGGCAGAGGTGGACTAAATCTTCCAGACTGTTATTCATACTACCAGGCTTGCCTGTTAGCGAAACTAGTTGAACATTCTAATGCTAATTCCTCAAAACAATGGAAATGTCTAGAGGATAAAGGAGCCAAATTCCCCATTCATAACATTCTTTGGAACAAGGGGAAATATGCGATTTTGAACTTGAAGGGGAATCCTCAAACGGCAGCCTTGGAAACATTCTGGTACTACTGTAACCAGAAATATAAGCTCGTTCCATACCCTTCTCCATTACTTGCCTTAAGTCAGAATCTGGACTTTATGCCGGGAATTATGGATAAAGGAATGGCATCAGCCTTTGGAGTACAAAACCTACGGTTGAAACATGTCCTCGGAAATGAAGCTGCACCCTCTGTGTCTATAATCGAAGAATCCAAAACGACATGGGACGATAGAGACCACTGGAGGTTTTGTCAAATACAACATTTCCTACAATTAAATCCGCATCTCCAACGAGCTAAAAGATCGCTGACGGAGTTTGAACTCCTTTGTGATAGGAGAACTGTTCCTAATCATTTAATTTCATTGCTCTACAAACTGATACTGCAGAAGAAATATCCTAAGTTGCCACATTTTACAAAGACTTGGGAACAGGAACTACAGATGACTATATCGGAGACTGAATGGGAAAAAAATTTCAGGCTTTTAGCAAAATGCTCTATAAATAACAGGTTCCAAGAGAACTCGTATAAGACAGTGTCACAATGGTATAGAACACCTGCCAAATTATTTCAAATGCACTTAATGCCAGACAACAAGTGTTGGAGATGTCATAAAGCAGGGGGAAATGTGTCTCATATCTGGTTTTTATGTGAACACCTCAAGGTATTTTGGAATGATATTCAAGGGGCATGTCAGGAGATTCTAGGCTGCCGGGTCGATCTCACACCCCAACTATTATTGTTGTTCCATACTGAGACTCCGGAGCATACATTTAAACATAGCCTACTAGGTCATCTGCTGCTAGCAGCAAAAATACTTATACCAAGACATTGGAGAGAAACCACTCCGCCGACATTAGAGGAATGGATCACAAATGTTAAGGATATCTACCTTATGGAGGAACTGACCTCTTACCTAGCTGGGAAAAAAGATAATTTTATCTTGACCTGGCAGCCCTGGATCTCCTACTTGCATATACATAAGAAACTGTAACTTCAAACGGTCATGCAGGATATATACCTTCAAGCTCCCCCCCCTCTCTCTCCCCTCCCTTTTCACACCCTGCTTTCTTTTTCTCTATCTGATTCTATTGTTAGATATGTATTCTAATGTACTTGATCTTGATCTGCAAAAGTTTACAATTTTTTGAGACATTTGGAAATAACACCTCCTCACATGTATACTGTAAACTTGTTTATTTTCTGTGAATAAAGTTTTCTTGTAATACAAAAAAAAAAAAAAAATACAATAACAAAAATATTTACATGACTCAGAGTTTAGCGACAGTGTAACTAGCTGTCACTGATATATCACACCCGTGGTCTCGCTATGTACTAGAAAATTATAATTAAGAGCACAAGGCAAGCAGTAGATTTTTCCACCTTGTAGCCATAATTGAAGACATTCCCAATCGTGTTCCCTATTAACCGTGGAACATATTAAACATAACTGATTAATTTTTTTTTTTTTTTTAAACTATAGCTGAGACAGGATAAGTACCTTAAGAAAGGGAAACTATGCATCCCAGTAAACAGAGCTAACATGGTAGGCCTTGCATCTAGATTATCCCACTAAAACAGAATAGGTAAGACAATTTAGCATATTCAAAGTCACCATCTTTGTGTCTGAAGGTCAGCTTGTCCCAATGAGGTTGAAATTCAGCATATGGATACCCCAGACCGATATCCCATTCGCCTGAAGAATCTTGGGTGTTTGTAATACAGGATGCATAGTCTTGTAGATATCAAGTCCAGCAACAGACATCCCATAATTGCCCTCAATGAGGGAACAAGCCTATATACGTAAGTTCTAGATTCCAGAGAGAGATAGCCAGAAAAAACTAGTAAAACTTTCGCAAGCAAAAAATGATGGTAAAAGGGTCCAAAGCCAACTATGGTGGGTAGATGAATCAAATATGGGGAATGGTCTTGTGTCCCCAGAGGTTGAACAAACAAACATCGTAGACATTTCGATAAACGAACAAATTCGGGTAATGGCAATCCCTAAATGTAGCCGAAGAGGGAAAACGTCCATCAAAAGTCGGATGGCTATGGTGGAAAAGGCGGAAAGTCGACAATAAATTGTCAGCAAACTGGAAGACTGGTAATATTCCCTGTAGAAGTAAAATCAGCCCTCTTGGATGGAATAATGAGCATTTAAGTATTCCAGTGCCTCGTCTGAATTTTCAAAGAACTGTGGTTTTCCATCTCAGCCATCTTGGATGGAATGATGAGCGTTTAAGTATTCCAATGCTTTGTCTGGAGTTTCAAAGAACTGTGGTTTTCCATCTGTTTTGCTGATAACTTTTAGTTTGGCTGGATAAAGCAAAGAAAATTTATAGCCAGAGGAGTAGAGAGATTTACAAACAGGTGAGAATTCACGCCTCTTTGCTGACACTGATGCCGAGTAGTCCTGAAAAAGAGAAATTTTGTGTCCATCAAATTGCAGATCCTTCGTTTTGCGGTAAGCATTGAGGACTTTGCTCTTATCGGCAAAGTTAAGGATGCGAAAAATAACCTGTCTCGGTCTATTCACCCCTTCTTTCAAAGGCGGGCCGATTCTATGGTAGCGCTCAATTTGAAATGGGGAAGGTGAGAGAGGCAGTTGGAACTCCCGGTAGCCAGTCAGTTAGGAGATCTTCCAGATCCTTGCCCTTGATGGTTTCTGGGACCCCTATAAGTCTCAAGTTGTTTCGTCTACTGCGATTTTCAAGGTCTTCCACTTTGTTGGCCAAAATGATGATTTCTTTTTGTTGTGTGTCAATGGTGTTCTGAGCCTTGTCCAAGTCATCCTCCAAAGTTGATATACGGTCCTCCGCTTCCATCAGCCGTTGGGAGTGGTGTGTAACTTGTTGCAAGACCTCAGTCAAAGATTCCTTTATCGGGGCTAGTTTTTGGTCGAGCAGTAGTTCTGCGGTAGTGGGATTATCCACCTGAGAGTGTTGTGAATCAGATTCCACCTCCATTTGTTCAGTAGATTTTTTATTATCTTTTGGTTTAGTTCTGTTCGGCCTTTGTGGTTTAGTTGCAGGTTGGCCGAGAAAATTTATCCATGTCCCTGTTGGAAGTGAGGGAGATTTCGAATGAACGAGCTCCAACTAAAACGTCCCGCTTCCTATTCAAGATGGAGAGTGGTGTAGTAGTATATTTATGGCGTGACACAGTTCACTTGAAGGCAAGACCTCGGGTGTGTATTAGGTAGGTATTTACATATTCTTCATCGAGTCAAGGAGTGTGCGCTATAGACTCTATACCAAGTTACTATGGCATAAGCAAAATTAGCAGTCTGGTGAGCAACAGTTTATGCGGTCTGTTCCGCCTCCACAGTAATCCCCGATGTAAGATAAAGTATGGCTGTTGATATCATTATAACTGCCACATAAAATTGCCCGTGGCAGAGTAGTTGTGTCTCAGAATCAGTGCGTTTAAAGCACGGACTATGTCTAGGCAACGACCCCTGTAAGGACTTCAGTGCCTGTTGTGTGTGTGACACCTTGGGCACATGCAGTGGAGTAGGAGTGGTCGGGTCAGCACTGAGGCCTGAATATGGCGCCTCCACTAGGCCTGTTGGTAGTACCTGCGTAGTTGTTAATGGCCTGTGGCAGTGTCGGGGTTCCGTTACTGAGTCGGAGCAGGGTAAGCCCTTGATAATACTGCTGATAAAGTACCAGAGCCTGCTCCGTGAAAAGTAATTGGCAGATAAGGAGGCGAGGCCAGACGGAGCCGTGTAAAGGCTCAAATATGGCGTCTCCACGTGGTCCGCAGTCTGTGACTGCGTTATGTCTAATGGACTGTGGTCTCCTGGGGGGTATCGCTGCTTCGTCGGAGCAGCTAGAACTCACGTTTAAGAAGATGCGGTAACACGCAGCCGCTGGGGTTTCCCAACCTGTCTCGTCCTGCAGCGTTGCACAAATATGGCGCCCGAGCTGCTTCTCGAACAGTTGCAGCAGCGGGGACTTCCAGGGTCTCAAGGAGGGGGAGCCGGTGGTAAGGTCTTGTCCCCTTTTCCCCTCAGGTTATCCTCCGTTTCCTATAGCCTACAGTCCAATTTCGCTGAAAAAAATGGCAGTATTCAGCGTAGATGTGCGCTATGGAGCGAGGAGCTCTTTCTAAGAAGTGGCCATCTCTTGGGCCCGCCCCCCGGAAGTCTGAGCTTGCTTTTTTACAGTCTTATGCAAGTATGTATTGTGTTTAAGTAATTTCTCCTGCGCTTTTTCTATAGTGTCAGCTCTCACTGCTATGTTTACTATGTCTTTCCTTATATCTCTCATTTCATCAGTTAACACAACAGATAAGTTCTGCAGCATGCTTTTGATTCAGCTTTAGATGGTAAGCATTTTAAATATGAGCGAATATCTTCCTCTTCCTCACTTTCAGAGTCAGAGTGCTCAGTATCACATTCAGTTAAAATAGGCATATCAGTCTGCCGATTTCTCCCTCTTGCAGCTTTGCCAAACGAGCTTTCACTGACTACAGTATGTCAGTGTTTTTAGCAGACTCACGTTTTTTTGCGGCCGCCATCTTGGATCCCCTTGTGTCTCTATCTACAGGATCAAAAAACTCATCTGGATCAGGTAATTCCCTAGCGATTTTGCTAGGTCTGGGTTTGGGAGTTTGTTGTTGGTTCTTAGCATGCTTTTTCATGTTTGCAGGTTTCAAATGCAGGTTGTTAGGTGCTCACAGGGAGAGTAGATTCACAGAGGTCTCAGACTATGCTGCCATTCAGTGCTGACGACAAGCACAAGCTTTCAACACTAGACCTTCAACAAGTTTTGCATCTAGGAAAAGCAACAGGAAAACTTGCAAAAGCACTCTGCCAAAATGCATTCTAAGTCTATGGGAATGCATTTTGGTTAACATTAGCTGTAATTTTTTGAAAAGTTGTCAGGGCTGCAAATTAAAAGTGGCATTAGAATTAGCTTCCAACACTAGACCTTCAACATGTTTTGCATCTAGGAAAAGCAACAGGAAAACTTGCAAAAGCACTCTGCCAAAATGCATTCTAAGTCTATGGGAATGCATTATGGTTAACATTAGCTGTAGCTTTTTGAAAAGTTGTCAGGGCTGCAAATTCAAAGTGGCATTAGAATTAGCTTCCAACACTACCCCTTCAACAAGTTTTGCATCTAGGAAAAGCAACAGGAAAACTTGCAAAAGCACTCTGCCAAAATGCATTCTAAGTCTATGGGAATGCATTTTGGATAACATTAACTGTAACTTTTTGGAAAGTTTTCAGGGCTGCAAATTAAAAGTGGCATTAGAATTAGCTTCTAACACTACTCCTTCAAAAAGTTTTGCATCAAGGAAAAACAACAGGAAAACTTCTAAAAGCACTCTGCCAAAATGCATTCTAAGTCCATGGGAATGCATCTTGAATAACATTACCTGTAACTTTTTGGAAAGTTGTCAGGGCTGCAAATTAAAAGTGGCATTAGAATTAGCTTCCAACACTACACCTTCAAAAAGTTTTGCATCAAGGAAAAGCAACAGGAAAACTTGCAAAAGCACTCTGCCTAAATGCATTCTAAGTCTAGGGGAATGCATTTTGGTTAACATTAGCTGTAGCTTTTTGAAAAGTTGTCAGGGCTGCAAATTCAAAGTGGCATTAGAATTAGCTTTCAACACTAGACCTTCAACAAGTTTTGCATCTAGGAAAAGCAACAGGAAAACTTGCAAAAGCACTCTGCCAAAATGCATTCTAAGTCTATGGGAATGCATTTTGGTTAACATTAGCTGTAACTTTTTGAAAAGTTGTCAGGGCTGCAAATTAAAAGTGGCATTAGAATCAGCTTCCAACACTACACCTTCAAAAAGTTTTGCATCAAGGAAAAGCAACAGGAAAACTTGCAAAAGCACTCTGCCAAAATGCATTCTAAGTCTATGGGAATGCATTTTGGATAACATTACCTGTAACTTTTTGGAAAGTTTTCAGGGCTGCAAATTAAAAGTGGCATTAGAATTAGCTTCCAACACTACACCTTCAAAAAGTTTTGCATCAAGGAAAAGCAACAGGAAAACTTGTAAAAGCACTCTGCCTAAATGCATTCTAAGTCTATGGGAATGCATTTTGGTTAACCTTAGCTGTATCTTTTTGGAAAGTTGTCAGGGCTGCAAATTCAAAATGGCATTAGAATTAGCTTCCAACACTACACCTTCAAAAAGTTTTGTAATCAAGGAAAAGCAACAGGAACACTTACAATGCACTCTGCCAAAATGCTTTTAAGTCTATAGGAATACATTCTGGTTAACATTAGCTGTAACTTTTTGGAAAGTTGTCAGGGCTGCAAATTCAAAATGGCATTAGAATTAGCTTCCAACACTACACCTTCAAAAAGTTTTGCATCTAGGTAAAGCAACAGGAAAACTTGCAAAAGCACTCTGCCAAAATGCATTCTAAGTCTATGGGAATGCATTTTGGTTAACATTAGCTGTAACTTTTTGAAAAGTTTGTCAGGGCTGCAAATTAAAAGTGGCATTAGAATTAGCTTCCAACACTAGACCTTCAACAAGTTTTGCATCTAGGAAAAGCAACAGGAAAACTTGTAAAAGCACTCTGCTAATGCATTCTAAGTCTATGGGAATGCATTTTGGTTAACCTTAGCTGTATCTTTTTGGAAAGTTGTCAGGGCTGCAAATTCAAAATGGCATTAGAATTAGCTTCCAACACTACACCTTCAAAAAGTTTTGTATCAAGGAAAAGCAACAGGAAGCACTTACAATGCACTCTGGCCAAAATGCCTTTTAAGTCTATAGGAAGATTCTGGTTCATTTGTGGTATTTTATGGAAAGTGTGTCAGT